>NC_048919.1:988142-1027527 GCF_011077185.1 Oxyura jamaicensis | reverse complement strand
CCGGGTTGCCGGCCGGGGCGCGCGCAGCCGGTGAGCGGGGGCGGGGCCGGGCCGGGGGGGGCGGGGAGGGGCTGGGGGCGAGGGGCCGCGGGGCGCGGGGCTGGGAGCGGGGCTGGGCAGCGCCCGGCTCCTCCTGGTGGGGCTGGGGGCTGCCGGGTGCAGGGCGCTGTCCGCTGTCCGCGGCCCACCCCGCTCCCTGCCAGCAGCCCTGCTGTGCCCCGGCCGCCCCCCGCAGTCCCCGCTGGCTGCCCGCGCCTCAGGAGCTTCGTTAGCCCAGTTACAATGAGCTGCAGGGGGCTGCCCCGTCCTGGCGGTGCCCAGGGCCGAATGAGGCTGGGGGCCGCATCCCTGCCCCGCCCCCGGCCGGGCCTCACGGCCCCCTCCTGCCACCCGCCACGGTCCCCTCCAGCCACCACGGCGCTGCGCAGGGCCGCTCCCGCGCCGTGCCCTCGGCAGCCGATCCCCGCTTGGCCCCCCAGGGCCGTGCCCTCCCTGCCGAGCCAGGCGGCCGTGAAGCAGCCGGGGCTGCCACGCGGAGGTGGCTCCGGCCCGGCGGTGCCTCGCTGCGGGGTCCTCCCCAACGCCCCCCCCCGCACCCCTCCACGGCGCTGGGCTCGCCCGTGGCACGCCGTGACCTCGCACCGGAGCACGGGGTGGGCTGGAGGAAATTCTCCTGCCCTGTGCTTTTGGAACGCGGCCTCGCCATCACAGGCGGCTCAGCCTCCGCCGGGAGCAGCCCCCTGGGCGTGGGTGGGCCGCGGGTGCTGGGCACGGTGCTGGGGCAGGAGGCGGCGGGATTGTTAGCAGTAGGGGCTCCTCTCCGTCCTGTCGGCCCCCGTCTGCCGCTCAGCACGGGCGCTCCTCTGCTGGGCCATAATCACGTCACGGCTGGAGAGCGTTGGGCCTCGAGGTCCTCTGGGGCTGCAGGCTGGAGCTTTCAGGGCCCCTCTGTAGCTGAAGCACAGCTGGGTGTTCATGGGGCCTTCGTGGAAGGCTGAAAGCTTCCCTCGTGCTACAGCCACAGCAGGACGGGGCTGTCCTGACACAGGACTCGGGCTGCCCGTCCTGCCAGAGCTCCCGTGTTCCCTGGGTGGACGGGGCCCGGCCCCGCACTCGTGCTTGGAAAATGAGTGGCTCCGTCTCCAGGCCTTGAGTCACCGGCTAACGCCGTCCCGTCGGCAGTTGTTTTCCATGCACAAAGTGCCGGTGGTGACTCGGTGTTTATTTATAACTTGTCGGGACAGCAAAGAGCTGGGCTTCAGGACGGAGCGGGGGGTCACCGCCTCGGCTCGATCTCGGCAAGCAGCTCTGGGGCTTGGGGCTGTTCTGTTGCGTTTTGGTAATTGGACAGCTCTGCACACGCACCACAGGCTCCCTGCCTTGGTAGGTAAAAACACACGAGCTTGCTTTCTGCTTTCTTGCTTTCTGGTTTATTTTGTTCTACTTTGGCTGTTTTGCTCTGCCTGCAGAGCCCTGGAGGCAGTGGGTGCTGGGAAGCCACACAGGGTTTGTGCTGTGGACGTGCTCCTGTCTGCGCTTGCACGTCCGTCCTGCGCCAGGTGCACGTTGAGACCAAAACCAGTGGTGGCTTTCCGAGGGCGCCGTGAGTGTGTCGGGCGAGATCCGCCACCACGGCACGTTTGTTGTGCTCGCTGCTTGGGGAGGTGCTGCCCCAGCAGATCGCTGGGTGAATTCATGGCACTGGGATGAACGGGTTGGACTGGTCGTGGCGTGCGTCCTCAGCCTCCTGCCTCCCGGGGAGGCTGGAGGAGCTGGGGCTGGGGGAGCTGAGGCCAGCAAGGGAGCAGAGGTTTTGGGGACATCTCTGCTGGAGTCCATCATGTGCTTAGCAAGTCTGAAAGAGTTTGCAAAATCATCCCTTGCCGTGACAGCTGGGGACACTGGGGTGGCTGGGGCAGCCCCAGAGCTGCAACGCCAGCACTGGCTCTGCAGGAGCCACTCGGGTGCAGCAGCAGACATGCCACCCCGTGCCCACAGCCATGTCTGTCCCCCGAGCAGTGCTGCGGCGTCAGGCGAGCTGTGGGACCTGTTAGCAGGGAGGCAGCAGGTAAAGGGGCAGGGTCTGACACTGGCTGAGCCTCCACGGCACAGGGCAGTGATGGGGATGGATCCCCGTGGTCTTCACCCACTGCTGCTGTCACCTCAGCGCCCTCCCCGCACCTGCTGCCCCCTGCCGAAACGCCGGGCAGCAGCTCGGAGCCAGAGGTGAACATTCCCGTAATCACTGCGCTCCCGCCTGCCTGTGTCGCAATCCGGGGAGAGGAAATCTTATGACAAGCAGTGGCAAAAGCAGTTTCCTTTTCTATAAAACTCTGCTGAACTCTGGCCACGCTGGGAATGGAGCTGGGGTTGCTCACCAAAGAGCTTCTGACCTGCCTGGGGCTGCGCCAAGCCGGACCTACCACCCGCACTGCTCAGGCTCTGGGATGCACGGGCTTTGGGCCACCTTTGCCTCCACAACTGGCCTTTGCGGTCGAAGTGCATGGGCATACCCAGGCCCTGCTTTCCACTGCTGGCTCTGTCCTCTGCTTCAATGGCAAAGCCACAGCAAGTGCTCCCAACTCGAGGGAATGCATTTCCAACCCCTTGAGTCTTTGGGAAGCTTTGCAGCAGCTGCTGCTGGAGCAGCTCTCAAGCTCCTTTAAGCACCAGAGCACGTTGTGTTGGAGCTGGGATGCGGCCACGCGCCAGCTCCCAGAGCCTCCAGGTACATGCTGGTGTCGACAGACGGCTCCTAAGAGCTGGGTAGGAGGCCAGACGTCAGAATTAAAGTCTCTGTTCTCTGCTACCACCTTCCTGTTACAGACAGCCTTGGCACGGCGGCCAGTGCTCGGTCTGGCTTTGCCAGAGTTTCCCGGAGTGGAGGATAATGTTTTTTTCCTTCTGCTGTGTGTTCTGCTGGGAAAGGGGCGATGCTGGAGCATCTACCTCTGAATGGAGCAACTGAGAACTGTCCGGAGAGCCCTGAAGGGGCTGCTCAAACCGCTCTGTGCCAGGCAGAATTGCTGTCACCTCCACATCCCCCCTGTGCCACCACAGTGGCAATGTCATCCTTGTTTTGTTGTGTCCCATCTTTCAGGACACAAAATGCACGTGTTTGGCTGTCCTCACTGTGTGCCTGGCACCGGGTGCTGCAGGTAGTGGGGGAGCAGAAGGGAAGCAGTCCCTGGCCCTGCGCACGGTGCTGGTGGCTTGGCCAGCATGCAGCCTGGCGTCTCACCGGGTTTAGTAATTAACCTGTAGAGGCTAATTACTCCCTCTCAGTCTCTCACTGTTGGCCACGCTCTGTTTTGTCTGTTCCCATGTGGTTTTGGGTTGGTCCCGACTTGAACGTGGCAGCCATCTGGCCGGGAGCGCTCGCTGCTGCGTGACTCCGGGTGCCCTCTGCATGGCAGGCGGGTCCCCCAGGAGCCCAGTAGGTGACCAGCACTCAGACACGCTCCTCCTCCTTGTCCCAAAGGTGACATGTGAACGCAGTGCCGGGAGCAGCAGCAGCTGAGATGCATTCGAGCCACGCCGATGACCCCAAGGAAGTCATACAGGTGAGCACGTCACACGCGTCCTGAACCCCAGCCTGTTCCACTCGCTCCCAGTGCAGCCCCAGTTACTGGCGGGACCTGGTGGGACGTGGCTGCACTGCCAGCCGGGGCCGGCGAAGGGTGGCTGGTGCTGGCGGAGCATCCTCGGGTGGTCTGCCTGGTTGTCCGAGTTGGAGCAGCGGTGGGTGGCTGCGAGCTAAACCCTGCCAGGCTCCGCCTTGGGACATGCACTGAGGGGCTGGGGAGGGTTCTCGGCCCCTTACCTGGAGAAGGAGCATTGCTGCCGAGGCTGCTCGGGGTGTCTGGGCTTTCTTCACTCAGCCTTTGGAGTCTGAACACATTTCACGAGCAAGGTTCAAACGCAGTCGTGAAGTCTGTGTCTTTAATTCATCCTGCAGCGGAATTATTCATGCATGACAGATTGCACTCTTTAATCCTGTTAGCCCACGGCTGCTGCACGCAGACGGGTTGCTTGTGCTGGCAGATCTGGGGGCAGCTGGGAAGGGGTGATACGAGCAGGGATACGGCATGTGTCCTTGCACTACAGCTGCCACAAACCTTATGTAGGTGCTTTTCCCCTCCTGAAAAAGTATTCAGGGCTGGAAGTTCGATAGGAGAAAAATTGCGGCTGAGAAAGGTTGGAGAGGAGAAATCATCTGAGAAAATGTTACTGAACATCTCCCTTGCAAGGAGGACAGTCTCTCTCTGGAGCTGGGACTTGAGCAGCCCATCTGAAGCCCGGCTCTGCTCCCTCTGTTGCTCGGTGGCAGCGGCCGGTGCCTTTCGGTATGAATTCAGAGGGCTGCGTGATTGACACCTGAGTGCCAAGGGCTTGCTAGGTTCACGGCCAAGTTGGCAGAGTTTGCCAAATGTCTGCTGGGAAGTGCAGCTTTCATTTTAAATACGGCTGGCTGAGACAGCTGGGCCCAGCTGCATTAAAAAAATCGTTTCCACCAGCATAAAATTGTTAAATTCATTGAATTTGCTTCTTTTTGACTCTGGTAGAAGGAGGAGGAAAACAGAACTGTTGGAACGTAAAATCCCCACGTTACCGCTTCAGAGCTCACCCCGGCTCCCAGAAGAGTACAGCAAACAACACAAGCTGTCCTCTCAAAAGCATCTGCCACGATGGCTTTGATTTCTGTGAGGGGTTACGTCCTTAGCATTCCTCGCTTATCACCCGTGCTTATTTAATCCATGTGTTTTCCCTGAGCGAGTGCCTGGAAAGAACCAATTTCTTCTTTTCCCCACCCTCTTAAGCAATTTGATGTCTCTGGAAGTGCTGCACGCTCTAAAGGCAACCCCAGAAACCCAGTGGGCCCCGAAACGTGAGCTAAAGGAAGAACTATTTGCATAAATTACTTGTTTAAAGAAGCCAGATCAACTCTGATGCCAAGAGCGTGAGTCCCCAGCTGGACTGGTTCAGCTGTAGTGCTTGCTGATGGTCTCTGCAGGGCACGTGGATGAAGCAGGAACTGCATGGTGCCTCTCTGGACGAGCCTTGCAGTTTTGGAGCCCTTTCCTTGCAGTTTTGGAGCCCTTTTCTTGCCTTTTTTTTCCTGACACTTATCCTTACTACCTAAGCCTGCACCTCCTGTGTTGCAGCTGATCAAGAAGCAGCTGGTGAGCGCGATCAAGGCGCTGCAGAAGCAGTACGTCTCTTCGGATGCCGTCGTGACCAGTGACGATGGGAATGCCAACACCCTCTGCAGCGCCCTGGAGGCCGTCTTTGTGCATGGGCTGAAGGCGAAGCACATAAAGACAGAGACGGGGGGGAAAGGGAAGAAAGCAGGCGGCCGCCTGCCGCTTCCCCAGCCCGTCTTCTGGGGCCTGCTGAAGAGCATCACGCACCGGTGAGTTTGCACGCCCAGGTGTCTGCCCTCCCTTTGGCACCAAGAGGGGCAAACACCACAAAATTTTAAGGGGAGCTGGCTGGGCAGGGGTTTGCTTTCCTCCGACTCCCCGTACGCTTCATCCCTACAGCCAAAATGCTGGATGGTCTCAGAGGGTGTCCTGCTGGGCAGGGGCTGCCTAGGACCACAGGGGGCTTTGTAGGAGGGCAAAGCCCCTCTGGAGCTGAGTGGCGCTGCGGGGCTGGGCACAGGGCACCTGGTGGTGCCAGCACAGCCTCTAAGCATGTGCTGGGGATATGGCGACGTTTGGGTCTTAGGCAATGTCACCACTTAAAGCTTCGCCTACACCAGGCGTTAAACTGCTGTGCCAGCTTGGGGCATGTTCCTGATTAATTCTGGGGAACCAGGCTGTGTAGGGGGGCTTGGTGTCCCCCGTGGGACCGGAGGACCGTGACTGCACACTGCAGGGCCTGGTCTCCCTCCTGTCATTTACCTTTTGGGGACAATTATGCTCCTTTTCTCCTCACCCAAAAGATGAGAATCAGGACTGACCTTATCTGTGAACCTTGTGGATTTCTCATGTGTGTAACTATCATTATTTGCTGGGGTTTTTGAGCCACTCCCTAGGCAGAGTCTTTCCACACAAAGTAACAACCCACAAAGAAGTAGTTTTGAGAGCCTCATCCAACTCCATCAGCGACTCTTGAATTATGAAAGAGTGGATGAAAATAGCGGATTCACACGCTATGGGGGGATATTTTTGTGCCCTTTGAAGATTTTCATCTTTGAGAGACAGATTAAAAACTTCAGAAACTTCTGCTCTATTTTTTGTAGCATCTGAAGTGTCAACTACTGAGGTGTGAGCTGGGGCCAGGCAGGATTAGGAAGCATGGTGTCGCTGTTGGATTTGGGGAAAAAACAGCTGAAGTCAGGAGGCTGAGACTGGTTAAGGAACTTCACCCAAGCCTTGTGCTTTGCTTTTTTGGCTTGCCATGGCAGTTTCCACTGTGTTTTGGCTGGTGGGAAATGTGGAACTAGAACTTGGATATACAATGTCACCAATGAGTGACACAAATGAGTTTTCCCCTCATCTCCTGCCCTTGGTCCTTGGTAAGCACAGGAGGTGTCTCCAGCCAGAGGAGCAGTACCCAGGGGCACCCCCCAGGGATGGCTGGACTCGCCACCAATATATTTGGTTTAGGGGAACTCAGGAGGTCTTTTTTCTCTGTGGGAAACCACATTTTTCACGGAACAAAGATTTTCCACAGCCTCTTCTAACCCAACTCCTAATCTCCCCTAGCAGAGCAGTTTGGCAGCCCGGGGTGGACTGGAAATGCAGCCCTTCACCTCCTCTTCAATTCTTTTTCTCCCTTGCCCCAGGAACATTGTCTCAGAGCTGGAACAACTCATTTTTATCAACACGGACGTTGGCCGCTGCCGGGCCTGGCTGAGGCTGGCTTTGAACGATGGCCTCATGGAGTGCTACTTGAAGCTGCTGCTGCGGGAGAGGCCACGGCTGCCCGAGTACTACCAGTCCACGGCTCTGCTTTTGGACGCTGAGGAGTGCGAGTTCCTCCTTAGCTACCTGCAGGGCTTAACATCCTTAACCTTTCAGCTGTCTTATAAATCGGCGGTGTTGAACGAGTGGACTGTCACCCCTCTCTCCCTGTCTGGGCTGTGTCCTGTTTCGGAGCTGCTGGAGCCCCTGACGTCCTCGACATCTGAGCCCCGGAGAAAAGCGTCGCTGGGTTCCATCTCCCAGTCTTCAGGATCAGATGAGATTGAAATTCAGCCCTCCGTCCTGCCCATCAGCAAAGCCGGCGTCAAAACCAAGCTGACATCGTCCTCGCTGAGCCTCAACACGACGGGCTCGTCCCAGCTGTCCTCCAGCCTCGGCTCCGACAGCGCCCTCCAGCCTCACTGCGCCCAGAGCCCCGAGCGGAGCGAGGAGCCGCTCTCCTGCGACTCCGACCTGGGCACAGCCACTGCTGAGGACCTGGACAAGTCACTACAAGAGTGAGTCTTTCCCCAGACCTCTTCAGCAGGATTTTTAACCCCTTTATTTTCTCTCTGTAGGCAGGAAGGCTTTCTCCCCTATTTAACAAGGTGCTTTTTCCTCCTGGAAAGAGCCTGAAAGGTAAAAAGACAAAATGCTTGGCACAGCTTGCCAGGACCCTGCTGCCAAGGCAAATGAGCACCTGAGGACTGAAGTGTGTGCCTGTCCTCTCTGTCAGGGCAGACACGTCAGAAAAATGCTGCTCCCTGCTTTCAGGAATGTGACATCTCCATGGCATACACCTGGGGCTTTTTGGCAGGGAAGAAATGAATTTGGTCATAGGAAGGGGTTATAATTTGCACGTTCTGCAGATACTTCAAAGGAGGAAGGTTGTTAGTTTGTCATCCTCGTGATTTATTTCTGCAAAACAGTCAGACAGCAAGCACAAGGATCTCCAGCAGGCTCTATAAGCTCTGAGTAATCAGCAAATATTTTCCTCGCCGCCCTAAAAAACGAAGGATGTGTTGTCTGACTGAGCCTGGCCTTGGGGTGCTGTTTGGCAAATGCACCCTGCCCGGTGTTGGTTTTAGAGAGGGCTGCAAGGCTGTGAGCTACAACCGCTGTGTCTCGCCCTGCTTGCTTGGGAGAGGCCACCTCTAGCGGCAGAGCCAGAGCTGAGCAAGGGCTTTCTCAGTTTGCGACCAAATAGCCGTTTCACATTGGTCTGAAACAGCATGTGTGCTGAAATTCCCACAGAAGCAGAAGCACTTTGCTTCCAGTTGACCAGCAGAATGAATGCCTTTAAAACCTTCTTGTTTCTGGTCACTTTATGCCTACATAACAATCAAAAAAAAAAAAAACAGAAATTTTAAAACAAAAGTAGAATTCTGAATGGAATGGTCAAACTGAAATGGGATACTTGTAAATGAAACATTACCTTTGCTGTAAATGTTTTTTGGCCAGAAGAGTAGTGCAGATCAGCCCAAGTTCATGAGGAGCTTTGGAGTGTTTGAAGCTGACGTTTTTGGCAAGCTGGTGAATTGCTCAGCTATTTCCCAAGGTTTAGAGCTCCTGCCTGCTCTTCCCCATCGATAACAGTGCTGTTACCGACTTACAGGATTTTGCATTTTATGATAATCCTGGAAGAACCACCCTTGATTTGACTAAACTCGCGATGGAAAGACTTTGTTTTGAAGCTGGGCTGGTTTAGTTTGACTTGGTGCAGCAGAGGCATGGGACCAGCATCTGGCATGGCCAAACTCCAATAAAGTTGCTTGTGAATGGTTACAAAAACATCTGAAATTCGGGGGTACGTTCAAGAGTCGTACAATGGGCCGGGGGCCCATTAACCCCTTAGTGGCAGTCAGAAGTACATGAAAATCCAGTAATGCGGGTCGGTAGGAAAAGCATCCTTTGTGGGGTCTTTGCCTGGCATGTGGCCGGCGGCTGGACGAGTCGCGTTTCCTGGGGGCAGGGCCTGGCAGCCTGTCTGCAGCCACGCGGAGCTGTCAGCCTGCCGGAGCTGAGCCCTTCTTGGGGGGCTGGCATTGAAGAACCAGGCACGGCCACGTGCTAGGTCCAGGTCAGCGTAGCTGCACTGAACTCACTGCTGTTCCTTTTTTAGGGTGCTGTCTGAGTTCAGCAAAGCCAAGCCGAGCCATGATGCCCCATCAGACCAGCTCGTCCCTGCTGTGCTGGGGTGCTCCCCGCCGCAGCCCGCCTGCCCTCCAGCACCCCCGGCGCCCTCCGAGGATACTCGCCTGCCGCCACCTCCCACCAGACAGAGGGGCGATGTCCGCGCTCTCCCCCGGGGTGATGCTGGTGTCCCAGCCCCACATCCTGGTGGCACCAATGGAGCAGAGGAAGGCGGCCGCGGTGCGGTCAGCAGCAGCGAGGGCAGCCACGCGGTGCGCAGCCCCGCAGCCGAGTACCTCCTTTCTCCACTGTCAGGTTGCCCGGTAGGTGTCCCAGCTCGTGTGCTGCACTCCCCAGTATCCTTGTTTTTATGCTTCCTGATCTAGTGGGAAAGGAAGGTGAAGGTGGTGACAACTTTGGTAGGCTCCTTTTCTCTGAAGTCTCATCTTCGGGGCTACTGGCGGCACGTTTGGTGTAAGTAACACAGGAATCAGCAGGAAGAGGTGGTGGGAGTGCTCCCTGCTCCATGCACACCTTCCTGGGCCCCACAGAGGTGTGGCCATGCAGCCATCCTGGGCATGTTAGACGTAATTAAATGTTCCCTGGCAAAAAGAATACCAAAGGATTTGAAACCCCACGTGGCAAGCCGGTCATCCCTCACCCAGTCCCCAGCAAGAGAGGTTTTCTGTTTTATTAATGATATCTGAAGGGTGATGAGCTCTTGCACAAATCTAGCCCTCAGCTCTCTGTGAGCTGACAGAACAGCTCAAGAATGGATTTTCTCCTGGACTGGGGCCAGGGAACTTTCCTCCACCCTCATAAGAGGAGGGAAAAGCACTGCCTAGGTAGGAAACAAATTGCAGTTGTGCAGTGGAAGGACATTCACCCAACACATTTGTTCCCAAAGCAGGATGGCGTTCCCTGGTGCTCAGGCTCGCCTCAGCAGCAGTGCACGTTTCCTCTTGCCGTCCTCTGCAATCCACTTGCTTTTGCTTTTAGGAAACCCTTCGAACAGTCCCGTCCCCTGCCTAACTCTGGCTCGTGCCTGACTCATCCTTCCACCCCAGGGAGGTTAGGATCTGCTTCACACCCCCAAGCGCTTTCTCTTTTGGGTCCCTGCTCCTTTCGGCCCCTTCCCAGTTATCCCATTTCCACTGCTCCCTCCTGGCGCTGGGCCAGGCTGACTAATCTATGGATAACATACGGTGTCAACAGGAAATCCCCTCCTGCTTTCGCATGACTCATGGAGCAACCTGCATTCCTCTCCCGAGAGTAAACAGAGGCTTCCTATAGCCCGGGAGCTGAGCCGCCTTGTGTTCCTCCTGTAGGGTGGCGCTGACTCCCACTGTGATTTGGTTTTTGGTCATAATAAAAGCCTCTTTGAAAGCAAGGTAGGGTCCTTCCTGGTGGGACACAGCCCTGGAAGGGATGCTCTGGGTCTGGCAAGGCTGCTCCCTTTTGCAGGAGCCCTGACTGGGGTCGTGTTTTGCTCCTAGTGTTTGTTCAGAGGGGGGCCTGTCCCACAACCTCGTTCCCTGCTTGCAGCCAGACAGACTCCCGGAGAGGTTACAGCTTTGTTTTCTTTCAGCTTAACAGACTTCCTTCAGCTTTCAGGTCTCAGCCCCCTGTGACATAGTGAGACAAAGGTTTTCTCTGCCTTCCCTGCTTTGCTTTTCTTCTCAAATAGACAGAAGAATGGTGTTTGTAGCATCCGCTTGTAAGACAGGAGTAGGACCTAGATGTCTTCTCCGCTTCTCCCTGGTAATAAATAATGTTCCTGGCCCCTGCTGCAGGTGAGCCTGTACCACTGCACCAAGCTGGTGTCTTGCCCCACCTCAGAAATGCTTGCTGAACCGAAGGCCTTGCAGGTGGATGTTGCAGGGAGTGTGTTCCCCCCCAGAGCCCTTCTGTGACTTTGCGGGGGAGGAGAACCAGTTGCTTTGTGTTTCTGGGCTTCCAGATCACAGCGCTTCTTTGCGGCTCAGCAGATGGGTGCTCTCCACCCTGCAGCAGTGCTTAAGGGGCACCATACATTGCACTTTGCTGTGCCCCAACTAAACCCACGGTCAGAAAGCGGTTTGGTGATGTTGTGGTTTAACCCGACCAGCAGCTCAGCACCACACAGCTGTTTGCTCACCCTCCCCCCTCCCTCTATGGGATGGGGGAGAGAATTAGTAAGAAATGAAAGCATGTGGGTTGAGATAAAGATGTTTTTTTAGGACAGAAAAGAAAGGATAATAATAGTAATAATAGTACTACTAAGAATAATGTGTACAAACAAGTGATGCACAATGCAATTGCTCACCACCCGCTGACCGATGCCCAGCCTATCCCCTAGCAGCCAGTGTCCCGTCCCCCCCGGCCAGCCCCCACACATTAATTGTTCACATCACGTCCTATGGTATGGAATACCCCTTTGGCCAGTTGGGGTCAGCTGTCCTGGGTCTGTCCCCTCCCAGCTCTTGCTGCATCCCCAGCCTGCCTGCTGGCAGGACAGAGCAAGGAGCTGAAAAGTCCTTGGCTTGGTGTAAGCACTGCTCTGCAGCAATTAAAACATCAGTGTGTTATCAACATTATAGCTTAGTAGCTGTATCAGCTACTAAGAGGAAAATTAACTCTATCCTAGCTGAAACCAGGACAGGTGAGGAAGCCAGGCAGCAGCCCAACGTGGTAAGGCGATGCACAGTGGTGCCAGCTGCAAAACACAGGCTCATCGAGCGTCTCTTCCTCGGTGCGAGCAGGGTGCGAGCGATGACAGCCTCCCTGCGGGGCAGTGTTTGCTCTGTCACCCACCCGTGGACATCCCTGCTGTTAGCCAGGCAGCTGGGGCAGCTGGCAGCCCATCTGCGATCCCCGAAATGTGGCCGCTCGCTGGCAGCGTGCAGCCAGGGCATGCTTGGGGAGTCAGAGTCACAGTGCTGGGTGTGCACGGGGCCACCGTGGATGCATGGGTTTGAGTTTGCTGATGAGTTTTTTTTTCATATATTTTTTAACAGAAAATAAAGAGTTGGATCTCGGAAGATGATTTCTACAGGCCTTCTGCAGGAGAGAGTGGCAAAAGCCCAGCTGACATCAACGGCTTCGTGCCAGACGGTGCTGGGGAGGGCCCAGCCCCGGGGCTGATCAGTGCTCTCGACTTGGAAAGGCTGTCGGTGCCTTCCTCGCGGGGCGTTAAGCCCAAGCTGTCGCCCGAGCAGGAACAAAAGGGCTTCAGTGTCGTGCATCGCCGGCAGATGGGTGTGTGGCTCCCACTTTAAGCACGCATCTGCTGCGGGCAGTGCTCAAGGGCTGGGCAGCGAATTCAGGTGGTCTCCTGTCTGGGGTCAGCCGGGTGGTGGTGCTGGAGGCTCCAGAAAGGGCAGAGATCCTCAGTGTTGTGGAGCCCCCCATAGCTCTGGTGGGAAGCCCTTTAGGGGCAGAGGACGTGTCCTGGGTGCCTCTGTCGACATGGCTCTGCCCATCTTGCAGGACAGATTTCTTTTATGCCATCCCTCTCGTTCTTACCCTCAAAACCAAATGCATGGGGACAATGACAGGGGCCCAGCAAGCAGGTCCTGCAAACTCCTGCCCCGTCCCACCTCCCACCAGGACTGACTCAAAGCTGCGATGCCTCTGGCAGCTCCCCGCGAGCTGCCTGTCAGCTCTTCATGCCCACCTCATTTCCCTTTTGGTTATACTGAGACGCTTGCTTTTGCCCCAGGTCTTTCCAACCCCTTCCGAGGACTCCTGAAGCTCGGCACCCTGGAGCGGAGAGGAGCCATGGGCATCTGGAAGGAGTTTTCCTGTGAGCTGTCACCACTGGAGCTCCAGCTCTTCCTGGACCACGAGGACCGCATCTGCGTCGAGAGCTACTCGCTGCTGCGGTGCGAGTCGCTGGCGCTGACGCACTCGGATGGACGCTTCGAGCTGGTTTTCCTGGGGAAAAAGCTCTACCTACGAGCTCCTTCTCGAGACGAGGCCGAGGACTGGTTGGACAGGATCCGGGAGGCACTGCAGAAGTGCCGGCCTCAGCTGGAGGAGGAGGAGTGGGAGACGCTGGAGTACCCCGAAGACAGCGGCGAAGGTGGCGATCCCGCTGCTGTCCTCCAGTACAACGAAGCGCCTGGGACCAGCTTCAATTGGACTTCAGCTCACGAACCAGAACTGGATGCAATCAAAGAGTCTATTCTGTACGTGGACGTAGACAAAACATGGGTCCCTTTTATTTTTTCCCTGTCATTGGAAACCTTAAAGTGCTTTAAGGTGAGGAACAATGACAAAATCTTAAGCAACAGTTACGGCATAGAGACGATCCAGGACATTCTTCCAGACACCAGCCTCGGGGGACCATCGTTCTTCAAGGTGATCACCTCCAAAGCTGTCCTGAAGCTGCAGGCTGAGAGCGCAGAAGAAGCAGCATCGTGGAGGGAGCTGGTCCGAGGGGTGCTCGCCTCCTACCTGGAGGCGGCAGAGGAGGCGCTGACGCTGGGTGGCAGCTTGGACGGCAACTCCCAGGTCCTCCTGAAGAGCATCGTGAAGGAAAACGGCTTCTTGCTGCAATACCTGGTGGCCATCCCTGTGGAGAAGGGCCTGGACTCTCAGAGCTTCATCTGCGCAGGTATACGGGGGCTGCTTTGAAAACAAGGATCCCAGCTCTGTCTTGGAGGATAATGTCAAGTTCATTAAGGTTAACGAGGTGACCAAATGCTCTGAGCCCTGCTGCCAAGCCCTGTAGCAGGTGGCACTGAAGCCCCTAGGCTGGGCTTCACGTCCCAAAGCAGTGGCATCTTCGGCAGTCCCTGGGCACGGGGCAAGTCCCCACATATCACATCCCCATCACACCCCTGTGCAGCCTCCAAGGTCAAACTGGGCTGCTGCTGGGGTCCTGCTTCAGAGATTTGTGGTGTAGGCAGCGGGGGTATTGGCTTCAATCAAACTCAGGCGGACCTGGTGGAGCTGAGGGGCCCAGGACCCCCTTTCTGGGCATTCGGTGGCCCCAACCTGTGGGGAAGGTGTAGTCAAGGGCAAACCCAAGTCATGGGGGTAGAGCTGTTTTTCCAGTAATGCAGCACAGGAGTGAACATTGCAGTGGGTGTGACAAGCCGATTTTGTGCAATGTTCGTTCGACCTTCAGCACAATGCCTCCCAGCACGCTGGGTGACGCTGGCTTAATAGGATAACGCTCTCTGACCTCTATGGGAGGTGTAATTTGTTCTTTACCTCGGTAAGTTAATTAAACTTCAGATTTCTTTCCTGCTTCAATTATACTTCTTGTACCCTCCAGCAGGTTTTTTTTTTCTTAATCTCCTTTTTTTAATGTATTTTTCAGTCTTTTCTATTGGGTCTCTACCTTCCCCTCCAGGCTCCGTCCTGCATCTTCCACCTACCAATAGATGGAAGCAGAAAGCCAAAAAGGCCGATCTCACTTCCCAGTTTCTTTGCATAGGCTTCCCTGGGCATCTTCCTGCCCTTCTCCACAGCTCTGCTTCCTTCCATCCGGTGCCGACCTACGGCTCAGGATGCCTGACCTTGCCCTTCTCCTGCTGCGACACCCTTTTGGCACAGGAGTGGTTTCTTTGTGTGTCAGAGTGGGACAAGCCAGAAGAAAGAGAAGCATTTTTGTTTAATGCAGAGGGCAACATCTGAGCTCCATCATTTCTTTTTAATGCACTCCAGCTGCTCCAGAGTGCAAAGGGCTGGGTGTTAAAGCCTTGGCAGAGGGTGGTGGAGCGGCCCCAGCTCTTCGCAGGACAGACACAGCCTCCGACTGCACCCGCTGGAGCTCAGAGACTCACCGACACTGTCGGTTATTTTAGAGAAGTGAACCCAGTAAAAATAGCTCCGAGTTTTCCTGTCTTTACAACTCCAACTCAGATGTGCTCGCTTCTCCAGCAGCTGTAAAAGCCCTGCACGCCTCCCCCGAGACCTAAGCCAAGTTCTTGCAGGATTGCACACTGCTGTGATAGAGGGGCCTGGTCTTTTGCTTCTCCCAACCCCACGCTGCCAATCATGGGTGCGGAGCCCGGGCTTTGGTGCTGCTCCCTGCAGGGGTGCCGTGCGGAACGCAGAACTGGGCAGAGCTGCTGGGGCCAGTAGTGGAACGGGCAGGTGGGATTTTGGTTCTTCCCTAGCCCCCTGTGATGTTCCCACAGGTCACTTTTCCTAAAAGAAAGAGAAAAACAGTTTGAATTGAACCAGTTTATGGATTAAAAATGTGGTGGGTTGAGGGGCAGTCCAGTTTAGGAAGGTTCCTGCTGGGCCACCCTGATCTGAATCCCAACCCCTTGCGTGGGAAGGTGCTGGGAGCACCCAGCCAGCATCCTGCCATGTGCTTTAGCTAGTCTCTGACCCTCTCAAAGATTTCCCTGCCCCATTCTCCCCACAAAAGCTTCTCCCCTGCTCCAGCAGCAGCATGTTGGGCCCTGGTGCAGCACAGGTCACCTCTCACCATCTCCTGTCTGCTCCCCGAAGGCTGCTCCAGGCAGATCGGCTTCTCCTTCGTGAAGCCCAAGCTCTGCGCCTTCTCCGGCCTCTACTATTGCGACAGCTGCCACCGGGACGACGAGACGGTGATCCCCTCACGCCTCATCCACAACTGGGACCTGGCCAAGCGAGGGGTAAGCCCAGGCTGAGTCCGTGCTGCACGCAAGGAGATGGCCCTCTGAATGCTCCCACCATCAGCAGGGGTGGAAACATCTCCCTGGGCTTTCCCACAAGCCCCTCACACCTGGCCTCTCCCTGCTGCAGGTCTGCCGGCAGGCGCTGAAGTTCCTCACCCAGATCCGTAACCAGCCACTGATCGACCTCAAGCTGGTCAACGAGAGCCTCTACGACCACGTGGAGAGGATGAGGCGAATCCTCCGAAGCCGGGAGCAGCTGAAGCTGCTCGGAGATTACCTTATCATGTGCCGCAGCGGGGCCCTGAAGGAGCTGAGCAAGCGGTGAGTGCCCTGAGTCCCCTCTCGTGCTCCGGGGTTTCACCTTGAGCCATCTGTCAGCATTGCTACCGTAGGCTGGGGGTGCCCAGGGTACTGGGCAGGATCATTTCCTGGCCCTTGGGTCTGTGCCCTGCTCCTTATCGTCTCTTCAGGGCGCGGACTGGTTTTCACCTCTGTGTCATGTGCTGGAAGAAGTTACCCGTCTGTGTGGCAGCACGTGGAGATGGGACTGAGGAAGCATTTTCCTGACCAAGGCTGGACAGGAAACACCTGGGAAAATAGATGAGATATTTTTTCCCCCCTTTGAAATGCTCTCAAACAATTTTCAATGGCAGGATTTGGGATGTGTTGTTTGGTGTGAAATCAGGTTTACAGTAATGTTGAGTCTGCATCCCCTGGACTCTTCCTCACTGTGAGGCCATTTGAGATGTGGTGGAAAGTGTCTAACACACTCCCCTCTGTGCTTGTTTGAAGGCTCGATCACAGGAACTACCTCTTGGAGTGTCCCCACAAGTACAGTGTCACTGATCTGCGGCAGGTGAGAGCTTTGCGCTGTAGTTTTGCTGGTACAGAACATCCCCATTTCTGCCTGCAGAGACTCTGCATGGAACACGGCACTTCTTCAGCAGAAGATTTCAGGCTGCTCAGTTCCTTTTTGCCTTGCTTTCTGTTATCATGTGCCCTCTGCAAGTCTTGCACATCAGCTTGGAGGCTAAAATAAGTGACCTGTATCCTCCAAGAACTATGGAGATGACATGGTAAATTGTTTCACCTCCCATTACCTGAGTATTGCTCATCACCATACCAATTGCCGTCTGTCACAACTTTTGGAGGTGGTCAGTAGGCTCTACAGCAGTAGAAATTTGCTGTAACCCCAAAGCTAGGAGCTATCCTGGCAACTTTTGGGTGCTGCAGTGGGTTTATTTTGGCATCCCATTGAGATGCTAAACCCCAAGGCAGGCACGTGGGATCTTGGGTTGGTTTGGGAGGACAGCCTTGTCTCCATAGGCAGCACGAAGTGTGGGTGCAGCGTGCGTTTTGCACAGTGCACACCCCGACAGCTGCAGGCTCCGTGTGCCTGATGTCTCTGCTCCACAGATAGCTGACGGCGTCTTCGAGACATTCCTGCAGTCTCTGATCCAGTTCGCGTCCCATCACGTCTACAACTGTGACCTGTGCACCCAGCGAGGCTTCATCTGCCAGATCTGCAACCGCAGCGACATCATCTTTCCCTTCGAGTTTGACACCACCACCAGGTGAGTGACGTCTCCCTCGCTTGGTGCCTGAGGACGGGTGTGTTTACTGCTGGGCTTTGTGTTTTCTATAGAAATCCTCCTCTAAAGAGATCAAATCCTTCCCACATGGAGCCTGCTGCAAGGTGTAGCTGCTGTAGCTGGAGGGAGATTCTTGTCTCACTGGTTCAGCTCAGAACTGATTATAAACCTTTTCCTGGCAGAGACACTTAACAGGCTGGTGGTCTGCATGAGCTTGCTTTGCCAAAAAGAGCTCCTAAAAGCCATCAGTGACATCCAGAAGCTGCAGAAAATATCACCAAGACCAGGGTCCCCTGGTGCATTTTGTCTGCAAATATTCCCAGGGTGGCTGAGCAGGATCGCTCATTATCCCTCCTTGCTGCAGGGACAGCATGGTGCTTGTTAAGAGGACAGTGTCCCCAGGGGGCTGATTTTCCCTGTTAAGAGCCAGCGGGCGCTGGGAAGAGCTGGCACGTGGGGCTGAGCTGCACCAGCAGCAGGACAGAGGTTGCATATGCTGGGAGCTGGGCTCTGAAGTTGTCGACCTCCTTTGTGTCAGGAGGCTGAGTGGGGTTTTGCAGCAGGAAGGCAGCTCAATAACATCCTCACCGAGCTGAACCCAGCTTCCTGCCCCTCCGCCACGCGTGTGACAGCCAGCCGCGCAGGTCACACCGCGACTCGCTGCAGGATGCGACCGAAACGCCTCCAAACAATAACCCAGCCGGGCGAGTGACGTTTGCATTTGCAGCAGCCGCTTCCTGAGGCTGCTGCGCTGCAGGTGGAGGCAGAAGCTACTGCTTTTGGGCAGGGGCTCGCTCAGAAACTCACAGGGCAAAACCCTGCTTCACAACCTGCCCCCTGCAGCGGCAGGAGGAGGAGGAGCCGCTGCTGCTGCTCATCCGGAGAAGCCGCCTGAAAAATATTCCCCTGGGAAAGCACACGGCGCCAGGCAGCACCCTGCTGTCCCATCTGTCTGTGCACGGGCAGTTTCCATATCTCGAGCAACTCTGGGCTTGCACCCGCCTGCTGGGAGCAAGGTTTGAGCCCAGAATTTTCATCCCATGGTATTTTGGCGGTCTCCTGGCGCATTGCTCTGCGTCCTGCACTCCCTCTGCCGCTGCTCTGTCTGGCAGCCCCTGCTTCCTTTGGGAAATGCAGCTCAGGTCTCACGTGGCGCATGAAACTCAGCGCCAGGTTGACGGCATTAAACAAGGCACGTCTGCAGTCAGCTGAGCACCAGGCATTTGCAGCGTTCAGGGCATTTCAGCTAGCTGACCCACCGGCATGCGGATCAGCTGCGTTTTGCTGCTGCTTGCAAGGTGAGATAGGTGGGGGCTCATGACAGGGAAAAGAAGAAAGTGAGCCCAGCCTCTTAGCACTGACTGCTGTTTACTCAAGATAACTCGTGAACGCCCCTCACAAAATGGGTGTCTCCCGCAAGCTGGCCCCACACAAGGTGTAATTTGCAGCTGTTTACATTCCTGCTGCATCGCGGCCGCCCCACTGCAGGCCGGCTCCAGATGCTGCACTCAGAGGCTGCCCAACCCAGGGTGGCTCTGATGTCCCCAAACAATGTCCCTGGCTGCTCTGCAGGCTGTGACACTGACCTGTGCAGGGCAGGGGTCTCCAGGCCATGCCCCCAATGTGGTGAGCAGAGGGGAGAGCCTTGCACAGAGCCGCGTCCTGTCCTGGCCAGTACGTCTGCGCTCGGGCTGCCCTGCGACATCGCAGGGTTTAGGGGCTCAGCCTGCAACGTTTTACTTGATCTTGTGCTGTTTGGAAGCCTCTTCCCCCTGCTGCCCTGCTCTGAAAGCAAGGTGCAAAGCTCACAGCTCACTTGATATCTTGCTCTTTCATCTGCAAAAAGCCAGCAAGGTGCTGGCAGCTGATGCTCGGTGCAGGGTTTGCTCTTTTGGGCAGAGCTGCTGCTTTTCTCCTGTGCTTGCTGGAGGCAGGGCTTTTGGTGGATGAATTGCTGCTCTTCCTCGCAAAGCTTGCCGTTTTGTGTCCAGCAAGTGGCTGGATCCTGCCAGGGCCAGCCGATGTGTCGGCAGGGCTCGTCTCTCGCCGGGCACTTACTTGGAGGAAAGGGAAACAAGGAAGCAAGCCCAGGTCCTGTTTGGTGGGAGAAGCGCAGACCTTTCCCGATGTTGCCAACAGGATGGGGTTTTCCCTGCTTTGTCCTAGGTGCAGTGACTGCAAAACTGTCTTCCACCGGGAGTGCCAGGCCAGTGCCCAGTCCTGCCCGCGCTGCGAGCGCCGCCGGCGATACCAGCGGGAACGGGAGGCGGACGGTGCAGGACCAAGCCTCTAGCGCCTGTGGACTGGCCCGAAGACAGCGCTTGGCCTCTCCAAGAGTGCCGAGAGTCGGGGGCTGGCATGCTTGGAGCTGTCGAGCATGGACCCCAGGAGCTGCCGTTGCTGAGCGATGAGCCACGGCTGGGGGCTGCTCCTGCACCCAGGGACCCTGCAGCCTCCAGGGGCCAAGCAAGGGGGGCCGGAGCCGGCTGGGAGCGAGCTGGTGCTGTGTGGGGCCGGGGCCAGCAGCCACCCGCCGCTGAATCCCCCAGCAGCGCTTCCCCCAGCGATGGAGATGCAGCGGCTTTCCCGGGTGCACGTCAGGATTTCAAATCAAGGGTGTGGATAAACTGACATTGATTAAAGCTCTAGTTTTTTAGGATGTTCGGTACAGAAAACCGCTATTTTTATATGTAGGGGTTTTGCACAGAACTCGCTTGCCTGCTTGTGGGGGCACTAACGGCAGCCGCAGGGGTCGGGGGGACGAAGTGACACTTGTGCCTTCAGCGATCTGAGTGTGTGGGGCAGGCAGAGCATCACTTGCGGGGAGAGCCCACAGCACCACGTGGCCTTCCCCGAGAGGAGAGCTGAGCTGCTCCCCCTGCCTGCTGATTTTAATCCTTGGCCAGTTGTGAGGCCACAAAGAACATTTTATTTTCACCCCGGTGCAAAAATCATTAAAGTTTATTTAACAACAAGTAAATCCACCATGTTTGCATCTTCTGGGTCTGCTTCTCCACAGGGGGTGCCGAAGCCGGGCCCATGCTGTGCCTCGGCAGGAGGGGTTTGCTGTCAGTGATGCGACCTTGCCTCCATATTTGATGTCCTCCATGTTCGCATCCACCTGCATTTTTGGGGGCTGCTGTGGGTGCAGTGTGCCCAGCTGACTTGCAGGCTGTTGGGGTGCTCTTCCTGGCACCCCAGGGTGCCTCCCTGTCCCTTGGTGTGGGACACACTGCCTGCTTCCTCGTGGGGATAGTCCCCGTCCTGTCCCTCTGCTTGCCCTCAGCACCCTCGGGGCTGCAGCACCATTCCTGTCCTGCCATTTCCAGCCCCGTATCCCTCCCCACCTGCTCCCCCCGTCCTTCAACATCTCCCACGCGAGGTGCCAGCTCCATTCCCCTTCCCCGACACCGGGGGAGCCCTGGGGCGCACCCACCCTCACCCCACAACATCCTCCCCACACCTGGGTTGGAGACAAACCCCTCGGGGGGACCCCCAGGCTTGGTGACGGCATTGCCCGCCGTGGAGGCCGAGGCCCCAGCGAGGCCGGATCCAGCTCAGCCTCCGGGCAGGGCCCTTCCTGCGGCAGGAACCACCGCGAGCAGCCGCTTCCTCACGTCCCCTCCGCCATCACCCCTTCCCTCCCTCCCAGGGAGGAAATAGGCCGGGCTGCCGGGCCCGCCGCCCCCTCGCTTCAGGGCTGTGCAGCAGCAGCGCAGGGCGAGCCGGGACGGGCCCCGCTGCCGCCCCAGGTGAGCTTTGGGGGACGCCGGGGACGGGCCCGGGACATTCCGGGCAGGTTCGGGCATTTACAGATAGCGCAGGGCGTCCAGGGTGGTGGGGACCCATGGCTGGGGGTCCCCCAGAGGGGCTCGGGGCTGCCAAAATGCCCCGGGGCGGGTGGGGAGGAGCCGTCAGCCCCATCCCTGCGCCCTCTCCCGCAGGCGGAGGAGCTGGGCCCACCATGGAGTCGGCGGGGGCGCCGGAGGAGGTCTACGTGCTGGTGGAGTACGGCTTCGAGTACCGGGCCAAGGACGGGACGCTGGTCTCCATCAAGCCCAACGAGCGCTACGTCCTGCTGAAGCGCACCAACGACCACTGGTGGCATGTGAGGAAGAGCCGGGACGCGCGGCCCTTCTACATCCCGGCCCAGTACGTCAAGGAGCTGCCCCCCATCGCCTCCCCGGCGCCACTCTACCACGAGGAGCCGGAGCCAGAGCCGGAGCCGCCGGCAGCCTACGAGTACCGCTTCATCGGTGCGGCGCCCATGGCCAGGGGGGATTTGCCGCCCACCCTCAGCTCTTTCCGGGCAGCCCCAGCACCGAGCCCCCACCCCGCCGAGCCCATGCGGCCCACACAGTCCCTGGACGATCTGGCCAGGGCGATGCCGGTGCCACATGGTGCCACCACCATGGGACCCCATGGGGACCCCCCTGCACGCCCTCGGCCGCTTAGCAAGAGCCGCTCGGAAACCCTCTGTGTGCCCAGCAAGGACACGGACATGGCGAGGCGGCCAGGGTCCGGCCACATGGCTCAGGTACGGTGACATCCCTGGTGCTGTCCCCAGATGTAGAGTGTAGGAGGGTGGGGGGACAGCAGGACACTTGGGGCCCCTCCCCTAAGCACAGAGCCCCCCCTCGCTGTCCTCTTCCTGCACCCAACGGGGCTCGGCACCCAGGGGCCCCCGGCACCGCTGCCACCGCCGGGGCCCCGCACAGCTCCCGTGGATCTGGCCCCACAGGGCAAACCTGATCTGCAGGAAATGCCGGGAGACTCGGGGCCAAGCCCCCAGCCAGGGCAGCCGTGCTGCCAGCTCTGGGCCACAACTGCGACCGGAGGTGAGAAATCCCCCCCCCAGGTCCCTTCCAAAACTGTCCTCTGCTGCGCCGTGCCTCGGTTTCCCCATCCCTGGGGGCCACTGTCCCCCGGGGCAGGCGGGGAGATGGGGCCAGGAGCAGGGTGTGCCCCGGGGTTTTGGCGTCAGACTGTGGGTGGTGTGGATGTGCCAAGAGGGGCCGTGGGGGTCCTGGGCGATACTGGGTCCAGAGCACATCACCCACCCACGCACCCCGGTATTGGCCGCGGGTCTGTGGGGAGCGATGCTGTCCCCAGCTGCCATCGTCCCCTCCTGCTTCTCATCCTAACCCACCCACAGGAGGACGCACACTGGCACTGGAGGGGCTCAAGGGGGGCCAACCCCCCCCCCCCAGCTAGGCAGTGGGAGCAGGTTTGGGGCACAGCCGGTGTCCCGAGGGCTGAATTGTCCCCCAGGCAGAAGGAGCACAGGTCCCAGCAGGGTGCAGAGCCAGCATGCCAAGCCAGTGTGGCAGCGCAGAATGGGGGTGTCAGAGTCCCTGTGCCTCCTCCCGGCATTATTCTGGGGCAAAAATAGGCAGAAAGGGGTTAACAGGGAAGTGCAGCAACTCCTCCCTCATGGGGCGGGTGTCTCACCTGCAGGCAGCACCCAGCAAGGAGGGGGGTGCTGGGTGCACCCTGGGGCCAGGCGGGCAGGCGCCCCAGCACCCCAAAACCGACTCTCACCCCACTCCAGTAAGTAGCGAGGGGCCCTCCCGGGGGCTCCTGGATGCAGGTGCTGCTCCCACCTGCACACATTTTGCAAAGGGGGCACCCAAGGGTGGGGGGTGCCTCGCAGCCCCTTGCTCAGTGGTGACAGCAGCCAGGGCACAGTGGTGGTGAAGGGGTCCTACGTTCCTTCACCCCTAGTCCCGGCACCTCTCCCTGGGTCACCCCCTGTGCAGGGTGCTTGTGGGTGCTGAACCGGGAGGGAGGGACCAAGGTGTCACCCTCACCCCCAGGACCACCCCTGGGGCGTCACCCCACGCACACACCCGCAGCACCCATGGGCTCAGCACCCACAGCCCAGGCATCTGGGGTGTCCCCCGCTCCCTTGGGCTGAAATTGGGGGTGTTTGGGTGGAGGAAAAGGGGTTTCCGTTGTGGGGACCGGGCTTTGCACCCTGTCTATCGCTGTTGGAGCAGAGCTGCAACCCTGGCTGTGCCATGCCAAGGGGGAGAGCTCCGTGTGTTTTCGGGGGGCAGATCACCCCTGGGCTGCTTGGATCTCTGCAGCCTCCAGAGGGAACATTCCCCGGCGTTCCCAGCAGGCAGCGGCTGCTTCCCTGTGCTCTTTGCTCAGCTAAAGCCATCGATACTGGCCTGGGCCACAGGGCGAAACCAGCAGGAAATAAGAGCCAGGCACTTTTGTTTGCCCTGAGCTCCCATGGCCCCAAAGCTGGGTGGGCTCAGCTCTGGGGACACTCCCCCCGTGTCTCCCTACTGTCCTCACCCATGGGTGCTGGTGAGCAGGGTCCCAAACTGGATTGCATCTGCCCTGCCTGCACCAGCACTGCTTAACCTCACGGCTGCTCCAAGCAGCCGGCTTTTGCAGCCCAGGAGCTGCCATACCTCATCCCGGAGCTGCTGCCCCGACACCCGGGTGTTCACATGCATTTGTCACCTTCCCGAATGCTTGTGCTCTTGGTGTGGGCCCCCAGCCCATCCCAGCTAAGAAAACCTTATGCTGGGGGAAGTTTTCCTGGGACGGTGAGGGTCGCATCTGCGCTGCAGCATCTCAGCTGCTCCCCCTGCAAGGTTCCACCAGCCACCACTGCCGAACACCTAAAAATGTCCCCAGGAGCTAATTCCGCATCTGGGGGAGCTCCGCTCGCCGCCACCGCTCTTCCGCCCCACCGAGCCAACAGGAAGCGGGCGACGCGCTCGGGCCCATAGCGGGGCTGGCCGGCGTCGCTGCTGTGCTGGAGCATCTCGGCTCCACTGTGCCCGTCGGAGCGCCTCGGCCCCCCTGCGCCCACCGCGATGGGTGAGAGGGCAGGCAGCGTGCTGCAGCGCTCCTGCAGCAGGGTGTCACGGCTGCTCCATCTGGGCAAGGTAGGGACCCGGAGAGGGGTTCGAGGGGGACCCCAGCTGTAATGGGGTGTAGAGAGAGCTCTGGCACCTGGAGAGCCCCGGCACACTGCGCGGTGACCCCAGGTGCTCCCTGAATTTTCTGTGGGTGCCGGAGGAGGCAGCGGATGGGTGCAGTGGGTGCAGAAATGTCTGTCCCCAAGCAGGGACAGGAACCAGCTTGTGGTTTCCTACCCCCTGGGGAAGCAAAACAACTGAAGAGACAAACGGTGTGAGTGTGTGGGGAGCTCTGGGCTGGGGAGAGGGAGGGCAGGACCACCAGGTGCCCTGTCCCTGCCCTGTGTCCCTTGTCCCCATGATGAGGGTGGCCTCTCGCTCCGTGTTTCTGCCCCTGCACCCCAGGGTGCTGGTGTGGGGGTGATGGGTCACCCAGCGTGCTGCTGCAGGGGGTGAGGGGGTGTCACAAGGCTGCTGACTGCTGTCACCCCCCACCCCCAGTGATAGGCAGGGCTGTGGTGGGGAAACTTTGTCCCTGCTGCCATTGCAGGAAGGCTCAGGGGCTGTAAAAGCTGGGGAGAGCAAAGGGTAACAGTGCGGGTTTGCAACCTCTTCCTGCTGCTGGCCACCGATCCCGCGGCCACATGTCCCTATCCGGACTGAGCCCTGCTTGGGTGTCACTGGGAGCAGGGACAGTGGCTCCTCTTGGTTCCCCCCACTGGGCACCATCACCAAGACGGACATGGGGCCGGGGCTGGCTCCGTGCCACAGGCTCAGGAAGCTGCGGGCTGGTTTCGAAGGCTGAAAGATGCAGTAAGACATCAAGCAATGAAGCCAAAATGGGGAAGAGGCGAAAGCTGGGGCACAGAGAGCATGGGTAGGACTGGAGGAGGGGTCCTACCCGGGGAGGGAAGGGAGCCTGACCTCTCTGAGCAACCCCATCTCGGCTGGAAGCAGGCGTCTCTTTGGGGCTGGCGGCCCCAGCCCAGCAGCTGCAGGTGCTGGAGGCAGGGGCAGGGATGTGCAGGGTGGTGGCGAGGTGGGCGCAGCTGTGTGCAGGTGACGTGGGTGCAGTTGTTGGGGTGCAGCAGTTGGAGTGCAGATGAGGTGGGTGCAGGTACGGGGGGTGCTGATGATGCAGGGACAGAGGCCAGGGGTGCAGGTGATGTGCCTGTTGGTGGTGCAGGTGCTGGTGTTGGGGTGCAGATTGTGGGGGCACCGAAGATGAAGGTAAAGTGGGGGCAGGTGAGGCGGGTGAGGGCATTGGGGTGCTGATGGCAGTGACTGCAGCACTGGTGAGGAGTGAGGAGGAAGAGGCAGGGGATGCAGAAGATGCATGTGTTGGTGCTGGGGCTGCAGGCATTGGTAGTGCAGACCTCGGGGTGTAGGTGCCGTGGGTGCAGGTGATGACATGGGTGATGACTCCAGGGGCCATGATGCCCCCCTCCCCCCCCCCCAGCTGCCACTTCCTATCACTCACCCCCACATGAGTGTCCCACTGCTTGGTGCCCATGCATGAAGGACATCACCGCTACCAGAGCAGGGCAGGATCTGGCCCCACAGGATGGGACAACCTGTGCCATGTCCCCAAGGCTTGGACAAGCCACTCGCCAC
Organism: Oxyura jamaicensis; assembly: GCF_011077185.1. NCBI lineage: Eukaryota > Metazoa > Chordata > Aves > Anseriformes > Anatidae > Oxyura > Oxyura jamaicensis. Next base: position 1,001,797 of record NC_048919.1, on the reverse strand, counting down.
CCCAGCACCAGCCAGGACACCCAAGTGACACGTCCCCATCCCCCCCAGGTGCGCAAGGAGCCGGAGGAGCCGCCTGCCCACGTCTACCTCAACATCCAGGAGCTGCAGGAGGAAGCCGCCACGGGCAGCTCGGCCCCACCAGTGCCCGAGGAGCCCCGCGGCTCTGGGACGGACTGGGAAACCCACATGGACACAGACTCTGGACACTTGTTTTATTACAACCCAGTCACCGGCGAGACCACGTGGGATTGCCCCTTTGAGCAGGCAGAAGATGGAGTGAGTCCTGCTGCCTCGCCCGCCTCCTCGCTCACCCACAGCCCGCAGTTTGCCGAGTGGGGCCAGTACGTGGATGAAGCCAGCGGACAGGCTTTTTTCTATAATTCGGTAACAGGTGAGACGTCGTGGGACCCCCCACACACGGGAGACAGCTCCCAGGATATGTACCCTGGGCTGACGCCATACAGCCCCATGGAGCAGCGGGTGAGCACCCTGCGGGGCGCGTGGGGATGGGGACGCAGCGGGAACACGGCGGGGACGCAGGGGGAACGTGCTCAGTGCCAGCGCCACCTTCACCCTGCTCCATTCCCCAGCCACCCACTCCGGAAACGGATTATCCCGACCTGTCTCCGGATGAGCTGGAGGGCTACCCTGAGGAGGACTACTCGCCCCTGGGCTCCTATGAGCAGGGGGCTGCTCACTATCTGCCCCCAAGTTACCCTGAGGAGCTGGGCTCGTCCCCAGGCTGGTATGGGCACAGCCACCCCGAGGGAGCACCCAGCTACCCCGAGCACTTCGGCACAGAGATGGTATGGGGACGGGACGGGGACAGGATGGGGACGGGATGGGGACGGGACAGGGATGGGGATGGGATGGGGACGGGATGGGATGGGATGGGATGGGATGGGGATGGGATGGGGACGGGTTGGGATGGGATGGGGATGGTATGGGGACGGGACGGGATGGGATGGGGCCGGGATGGGGATGGGATGGGGACGGGACGGGGACGGTATGGGGACAGGATGGGATGGGATGGGGACAAAGATGAGGACAGGGATGAGGAGGAGGAGGAGGAGGATGTTATGAATGGGGATGGGAGACAGGACGGGGATAGGGATGAAAATTCAGATGGGATGGCGATGGAGATGGGGATGGGGATGGGGATGAGGATGAGGATGGGTTTAGGATGTGGATGAGATGAGGATGTGGATGATGATGAAGATGATGCAGCTGAGGAGAGAGAAAAGGGCAAATATGAGGATGAAGATGAAGATGAGGACAGGGATAGGGAAAAGGATGATAATGAGGACAAAAAAAGGATGAGAATGAGAATTGGGATGGGGATGGAGACAGGCAGGGACAGGAAGGGGGAAGGAAAAAGGGACGAGGATGAGGACAAGAATGAGGATGGGGACAGGGATGGGCATGAGGATTGGAATGGGGATGGAGATGAGAATGGGGACAGGAATAAGGATAGGGATGGGTTTGAGGACAAGGATGGGGATGGGAATGGGAATGGGGATAGGGATGGGGGCAGAGATGGCTAGCAAAGCACAAGATCCTCAGGGGGGTGTGAGTGGAGGGAGCAGCCCTGGGGAGCAGCAGGCACAGAGCCAAGCATCACCTGGTCACTGCCCCCCAGGTCCCGGCGGGTGGCCGGCACCACCGAGCCAGCAGCAGCTCCAGCCAGGACAGCGGGCTCCTCGCCTGGCCCGGCTGCATGCCAGCGGCACCGGGGCTGAAGGAGGAGAAGGTGAGCACCCTGGGGTGCCACCATGCTGGGGGAGGGGGGGGCCTGTGCCAGCGCACAAGGGGCAAAGCTGACCCCCCCAAGTCTTCATTTCCAGTTCAAAAGCCTCGACAAGGCCGGCGTGCTCAACAGGACCAAGACAGCAGACAGGGGGAAGCGATTGCGGTAAGCGTGTCCCCGCGCCCCTACAGCCACAACACAAGCACGGGGTGGCCGGGGGGACACCTGTGCCTGTGCTGTCCCCAAACATCCCCCCGTCTCTTCCCCAGGAAAAACTGGAGCTCATCCTGGACTGTGCTGGAAGGCGGGATCCTGACCTTCTTCAAGGACTCCAAGCACTCGTCCGCTGGTGCCCTGGTGAGCGCCATGGGGCCCTGCACAGAGCCAGCACCCATGGAACAGGGCAGAACCTGCAGGATGGGGGCAGAACCTGCAGGACAAGGCCAGCACCCATGGGACAAGGCTGCACCCATGAGACTGGGGCAGCACCCATGAGACAGGGATAGCATCTGCAGGACAGGGACAGCACCCCTGGGACGGGGCCAGCAGCTGCAGCAGGGCTGTAACATGTGGGACAGGACCAGAGACCATAGGAGAGGGCCAGTGCCCATAGGACAGGGCCAGCACCATCAGAATGGGGTCAGAACCTGCAGGACAGGGCCAGCATCAGCAGGACAGGGCCAGCACCCACAGGATGGGGCCAGCACCCACAGGGCAGAGCCTGCAGGGGCAGGGTACGGTGACACTCCGGAACACAGCAGCGGTGGCAGCGGGACACTTCCACGGTGTGTCTGAGCCATGCAGGGGCTGTGCCCGGCGTTCTGCCATCACACCGAGCCCGCTGCCGGGGGGAAGCGGGGCCCAGCCCCCAGCCCACACCGAATGCAGAAGCTGCCGCAGTGCCGCGGGCTTGCAACACCCTGCGGTGCTGCAGGGAAGGGACAGGCCAGGCCGAACCCCCAGGGGGGGAACGCCGCTGTCCCCACTGCAGGGACGTGGTGCAGGGGGGGGCTCCGGCACCCCCCAATGTGGGTGGATGGGGGCTGGTGGAGGGGTGTGTGCCCAGAGCAGCCCCAAGGCCAGGACACAGGTGAGATGGCCAGTCCCCCTTAAAACCCCATGATGTCCCTGGGGGGACATGCAGCCAGCAGCGTGCAAGGGACAGGGCTCAGCCTTTCCCATGCAAACACCATGCCAGTGCAAGGCTGTCACCAACAGCCCCTCGCCTCCAGGACTCGGTGCAGGGCGGGGGCTGTCCCCACCAGGTGACAGTGGCTTTACGCAACCCTCCCCCTGCCCCCCTCCAGCCAGTGGCCGGAGTTCTCTCAGCACAGGGCAATGCCTGCCTCCCTCAGCCAGGAGCCCTTGAGGACAGATGTGTTCCATGGCGGTCCCATGGGACCAGGAGGAATGGCTGCATTTTGGGTGGAGAAAAGCCAAAAGCAGCTCCAGCATGCAGGGCCAGCACCAGCTCGCAGTCCCCCAGGGGGACGCTGGCCACAGTGCCACCCAGTCCCCTTGCTCCCGCAGAGGCACCCGGGCAACCTGACCATGCCGGAGCACACAGTGGAGCTGCGTGGGGCCACTGTCACCTGGGCCAGCAAGGACAAGTCCAGCAAGAAGCACGTCCTGGAGGTGAGCTCGGGGGCAGGATGGGGACCTTGGTCACCCAGCGGGGACCGAGTGGGGACTGCAGGCTGTAAGGCAAAGCCATCACCCCCCTGCCTGGCTGCCAACACAACAACCTCCCCTGGAGTGGGACTTGCTGTGATTTGTCACCGTGGGGACGCTGGGGACCGTGCTGCAGTGCCTTTCCTGAGCCACATGTCACCAAGGGCCATCCCTGCTGCCCCCTGGGGGCTGGCACTGCCGTGCTCACTGGGGGCGGGGGGGGGGGGGGGGGGGGGGATTGTGTCTTTCGCCTCTCGAGCTTGGCACGGGGAGGAAATCTCCAGCCTGGGCAGCACCCAGCTCACAGGCTAAAGGCCAACACTGGGGCCATCGGTGCAATGAGTTGCGCCCCGTTCTCGGCCACAGCCCAGTGGCCCTGGCCTGACCGAACGCTGCTCTCGTAGCTGAGGACACGGGAGGGCTCCGAGTTCCTCATCCAGCATGACTCGGAGCAGATCATCGCCACCTGGCAGAAGGCCATCGCGGACAGCATCGCCCGGCTGGTGAGCGCTAAGCTGGCACCGCAAGGGCGGGATGGGCAGACAGCAGGAGGGGTCCAAACGGGGCTGAGCGGCTGGACCTGGGAGGTGGAGGTCGGTGGCACAAAGCCTGGTTGGAGGCTGGTAACGAGGGGAGCTCCCCAGGGGTCGGTGCTGGTTCCAGTCCTGCTCAGCATCCTCACCAGTGGTCTGGGTGATGGGGTAGGGGGCACCCTCGGTAAATTGGGCCCCTGGCACCAGAGAGGCCAGGCAGGCTGCAGAGAGCCCAGGGGAGGGCCACGAAGGTGGGGGGACCAGAGCAGCTCCTCTGGGAGGAGACGCTGCGGGAGCTGGGGCTGCTCGGCCTGGAGGGGAGGCTGCGAAGATCCCGGCTGAGCCCGTAAATCCCCATGGGGAGGACGGAGACGGGCCCAGGGGCACCGGGCACGAAGCGGGGCCCAGGAGGTGCCCTCTGACCGCCGGGAAGCGCTTCTGTGCCCTGGCGGTGGCGGAGCTGGCACAGGACAGGCTGTGGGGGCTCCTTCTGGGAGGCCTGCAGAAGCTGCTGGGACCTGGCCCTGGGCACCCTGCTCTGGGCTGGAGCAGGGGCTGGAGCAGGGGGACCCGGGGCTGCCTCTGACTGCAGCCATGCTGTAGCCCGGGATTCCGTCCCATGCTGCCCCTTCCCTAGGGCACTGACTTCCCTGCCGAGGAGGACGCTGAGAGCGGGACAGAATTCGGGTCCCGGGAGAAGCTGGGAGGTGGCGAGGAGAGGAGGGCCGCAGGTGAGATGGTGACTCTGCTGTCCAACGGCATGGTCAGAGCCATCCGTGGGGCGCAGGGAGCCACCAAACGTCACCTCCATCACGTCCCCACGGGCGATGCTCACCCCCTGCCCCATCCCCATCAGCGTCCGGGCAGGCTGCGGGCACGGCCGAGAGCGACTCGAGCAAAGTGCGCAACAAACTCCGCAAGTTCCTGCAGAGGCGGCCGACGCTGCAGTCCCTGCGTGAGCGGGGCTACATCAAGGGTAGGGGCCTGCCGCGGGCACTGCTGCCCCTGAGTGTCCCCCCGCTCCCGTGCCCCGCGCTCACCTCTCCGTGTCCTCTCCAGACCAGGTCTTCGGCTGCTCCCTACAAGTGCTGTGTGAGCGGGAGCGTGGCACCGTGCCCCGCTTTGTCCAGCAGTGCATCCAGACCGTGGAGAGGAGAGGTACTGCCATGGAGCTTGGGGACAGGGACAGCCCAGGGGACAAAGGGACAGGGCGATGGGCTGGTGCCAGCTCTGGCATCGCTCCCCTGGCTGGGGAAGACCACATTTGATGGGGAATCCAGCTGGGTTTTCAATGAAAACCACTGGATTAGGGCTGCGAGCTGGCACAATCATGGCAACCGGTGCCACTTGTTGTCACCACAGCTGGTGGCGGTGCCACCTGGGTGGCTGTGGCTGACCGGGATCTTGTCTGCAACCTCCAGGGCTGGACATAGACGGGCTGTACCGGGTCAGTGGCAACCTGGCCACCATCCAGAAGCTGCGCTACAAAGTGGACCATGGTAGGGTCCCCATGATGGGTGTCCCCTCTGGGCTGAAAGCCACAGCTGTGCTCCAGGACCAGCCTGAGGTGCCACCCTGTCCCCACAGATGAGCACTTGGACCTGGACGATGGGCGCTGGGAGGACATCCACGTCATCACTGGTGCCCTAAAGCTCTTCTTCCGTGAGCTGCCTGAGCCCCTTGTCCCCTTCGGCCACTTTGACAAGTTCATCGCTGCCATCAGTAAGGGACAGGGACAGGGATGGGGACAGGGACAGGGACAGGGATGACTCTAGCCGCTGGAGCCATTGTCCTATTTTGTTCTGTCCCCTTACAGAAATGCAGGAGCCGGCGCGGCGGGGCCGCTGCATCCGTGACCTGGTGTACTCCCTCCCGCCTGCCAACCACGACACCATGATGCTCCTCTTCCGGCACCTCTGCAGGTGACACCGTGGCACCGCCACACACCTCCATGTCCCTGCTCCTGCCCAGCCACCAGTGTCCAAAACCCACGCAGCCACCACAAGCTCTCCCCAAAACCGTGGTGGCAGGAAGGCCGAGGGGGCCACCTTGTGGGTGGGGGGCCACGCTCGGGGGCCTGGTGGTGACACCGTCCCTTGTCCCCACAGGGTGATCGAGTACAAGGAGGAGAACCGCATGTCGGTGCAGAGCGTCGCCATCGTCTTCGGCCCCACATTGCTGCGGCCGGCGAGCGAGGAGGGCAACATGGCCATGCACATGGTCTTCCAGAACCAGGTGGTGGAGCACATCCTCAACCAGTACAGCTACATCTTCCCCGACGGCTAATCCCAGCCACGGGGACACACACGGGGACGAGCCCAGCGGCGGGGACACGAAGTGGCGGGGACTCGGGGGAGGACTCGGCTGCCCAGCACCTCGGGACACGGGTGACAGCGGTTGGCGCCTCGGCGATGGGCAGCACTGGTGCATGGTGGCCCGGCTCGAGCCTCCCGGATGTGGTTGGAGGGATGGGGACACCGCTGGGGACGGTGGCACGGACCCTCTGGGGATGGGACCCCTTGGGATGAGGAGGGCGGGGAGGAGCCATGGCTGGGACCAGTGGCCAGCATTGGTGCTCCCGAATAAAGAGCCTGTTCAGCCACCAGGACATTTGGACACCCATGGGGACCCCACGCCAGGTGGCCACCGCCACAGGGACACAGGGGTGTCCCAAGCTCTTGTCGCCAAAAATGGGGCTGGGAGGGCTCAGTGCCTCTTGGCTCTGCTGCCGGTGGCCCTCAGGGACAGCGTGTGCCCTTGGTACCCCATAAGGACGAAGGAAATGCTTGGGGGGGAGGAGGGGGAGAATTGGTGTGCCCTAAAGGGTCAGAGTGCAGGCCACATTCCCTGTGCTTTGGAGTAGGACATTTCCTGTCTGGCATCACCAAACCCCATGTCCCTTGGCCTGGGGAGCACAGGCAGCAGGGGTGGGTGCTGAGAGCAATAGGGTGGGGAGCGGGTGCCAGTGGGATGTGAGCCCCCATCCCCTGGAGACACCTCTCGGGGATGGGGATGCTTTGGGTCGTGCTGGAGATGTTTTGGGACACAGCAGGGACACAACATAAATGCTTTGGGACGTAATGGGGACACTATGGCATGGAGAGGATGTTCTGGGACACGGTGACGATGCTTTGGGTTGCAATAGGGATGGGTCAGCGTATGGCAGGGGTGGTTTGGGACACGGTGGGGATGGCTGTGATGTGGAGGGGACACTGGGACATGACAGGGATGCTCTGGGACACAACAGGGACATTAGGGGATGCAGTGGGGATACCTTGGGGAACAGGGAGATGCATCTTTGGGATAGGAGGGGATGCTGTGGGACACAAAGGGACACCAGAATGCAGCGAGGACACCTGGGGACACAGGGTGGTACTTTGAGACATTTGGGGGCACAGGGGAGAGGCTTTCTGATGCAGTGGGGATACTTTGGGACACAAAGAGGGCACTTTGTGCCGCAGTGGGGATACTGAGGGGTGTAGTGGGGACACTTTGGGACAAAGGCAGTGCTTTGGGATTCCATGTGGACAGTTTGGGATGCAATAGGGAAACTTTGGGCTGCAGTGGGGACACCCGGGGGAACAAAGGGGTTCTTTGGGACAGTTTGGAGCCACGAGGGGCCACTTAGGGCCCCGAGGGGGCCGGCCGGGGGTGCCGCGCGGGTACCGCGGGGCTCTTCGGAACCCCGTGGCTCGCCCGGGGGCCCCTTGGCAAGGCCGCGGGCGGGGCCGGGGCCGGGGGCGGTACCGGCCGGGGGTGGGGGCGGCCCGGCAGAGCCCCGGCCCCACTCCCGTCCCGCTCCCGTCCCGGTGCCGGCCCCGCTCGGCGCCCCCCGGCTCCATCTTGTGCGCGGCCGCGCGGCTCCAGGTGCGGGGGGGCGGCGGAGAAGGGCGGGGGGGGGATCCCCAGAATCCACCCCCCGCTGGACACCAAGGGGTTAAAGGCACAGAATGGGGTTTCCCCCCCCAAATCCGCCTTAAGGGCTTAAGCGGGGGGGGAAGGGGGGGGGGGGGGGGGGGGGGCCGGCGTGGGGCCCCCTCCCCGCGCTGTCACCTGGGGGGCACGAGTACAGCGCCCCCGAGTCAAAGCGCTGAAAATTCAGTAGGATTGGGGAAAAAGGGAAAAAAAGGTTGGGGGTGGGGGATGCAGGGAGCGTGGGGGGCCGGACACGCGTGGCCCCCCCCCGCGGCAGGGTGTTGGTCACGGTGTAAAGGTCGCGGCGGTGTTTGCACGCTCCCTGCGGAAGTGGCCCTGGTCCCGATCCCAATCCCGGTCCCGGCCCCGATCCCAGTCCCGATCCCGGGCCCGTCCCGGGCGGCTCCGGCTGGCAGCAGGTAGGGAGCGGGGGGGTGGGGGCCTGGGCCGGGCCTGGGGGAGCCGCTGGGGGGGTCCCCGTAGGGAGCGGGTTTGGGGGAGCCCCCTAGGGGCTGGGTGGCCCCGCAGCTCCACAGGGACCGGCCATGGGGGTTCAGGATGGGGTTTTGGGGGCACTGCTACCCCATTGGGAGGGGGCTTTGGGGGGCCCTGCTGCCCCATAGGGACTGGTTCTGGGGGTCTCCATAGGGACCAGGCTTTGAGAGGCCCTGCAGCCCCATAGGGATCAGGCTCAGGGCATCCCCACAGCCCTTTAGGGAATGGGTTTGGGATCTGTGTAGCCCCGGGCTCTGGGGTCTCCATAGGAACCAGCTGCGGGGTCCCCAGAGTCCCATAGGGACTGGGTGTGAGGGTCCCTGTAAGGATAAGGCTTGGAGGGTCCCTGCAGCCCCATAGGGACCCAGCTCTGGGGGACCCATAGGGACTGAGCTCAGGGGGTCCCTGCAGAACCACAGCGACCGGGATTGAGGGTCCCTGAAGCCTCACAGGGACTGGCTTTGGGGGTCCCTATAGGGACCAGGTTCAAGGGTCCCTGCAACCCCATAGGGACTGGCTTTGGGGGTACCTGTAGGGTCCAGGCTTGGGGGTCCCCTTACCCCCAGCAGACCAGCCCTCACCAATCCCCGTCCCCCCATCCCATCACCACCCCATGTCCCCGCGGGCACGGTGATGGGGTGGGGACCGTCCCCTGCGTCCCCGCGGCACGGCTCCCCCCATTGCAGGTACCGCTGGGGCCGAGATGGAGCCACGCGCCTGAGCCAGGCAGGAACAAGCCATGGAGACGGTTGTCATCGTAGCCATCGGGGTGCTGGCCACCATCTTCCTGGCGTCCTTCGTGGCGCTGGTGGTGGTGTGCCGGCAGCGCTACTGCCGCCCCAAAGACCTCCTGCACCCCTATGACACCAAGTGAGTGCAACCACCGTCGTGATGCGTGGCTCTGTCCCTCTCCCCTGGTCCGTCTCCTCCGGGTGCTGTGGGTCCAGGAGGGACACATCCTGTGGGGTTGGGGACAAGGCAGGGGACACAGGGTGCACTGCGACACTGGGGTGGGAAAAGTCTTGGGGAACCCCCCGAGAGGCGGAGAAGTGGCACTGTCCCCAGAGCCACCTGCGTCTCCACCAGGCCTATCGTGGACCTCATTGGGGCAATGGAGACGCAGTCGGAGCCCTCGGAGCTGGAGCTGGACGACGTGGTCATCACCAACCCACACATCGAGGCCATCCTGGAGAACGAGGACTGGATCGAGGATGCCTCGTAAGCCCTGCGCCATCGGTCCCCAGACTGCCACCGCCAAGCAGAGCTCTGGGTGTCCCCAGACCCCACAGGAGGGGACGGTCCCCAGGCATGTCCCTGTGTGGGAACATCCCCACATGGCCGGATGTGGCCATGGCGGAGTTGGTGGTTCGCGTGCCGGGTGGGTGACAGGGACACGGGGGCAAGGACAGGGTCTACTCAGAGTCACGTCTCCTCCTGTCCACAGGGGCCTGGTCTCACACTGCATCGCCATCCTGAAGGTGAGTCCGGGTGGTGGCACCCAGTGTCCCCATTGTGCCCGCAGTCCCTAGGGTGCCGAGCAGCCACCCTGCCACCTCCCCGACCCTGCAGATCTGCCACACGTTGACGGAGAAGCTGGTGGCCATGACCATGGGCTCGGGTGCCCGCGTGAAGTCGCCCTCCAGCCTGGGTGACATCATCGTGGTGGCCAAACGCATCAGCCCCAGGTGAGGGGGGCCACGGGGGTGTGGAGGCAGGCCCCCCCCCGGTGTCCCAGCGGTGCTGACCCTGTCCCCGTGGTGCTGGCAGGGTGGACGACGTGGTGAGATCCATGTACCCGCCGCTGGACCCCAAGCTGCTGGACGCCAGGTGACACTGACGGGCAGGAGAGGGACACATGGGGGACGCATGGGGTGGGGGGGGCACGGGATGAAGCCACCCTGTGGGCATCCCCCTGGGGCTGCCCTGACACGGCCGTGCCGCCCGCAGGGCTGCGGCGCTGCTGCTGTCCGTCAGCCACCTGGTGCTGGTGACGCGCAGCGCCTGCCACCAGCCCGGTGCCCGCGACTGGGTGGACCGCTCGCTGGCAGCTGCGGAGGAGCACATGGCCGCGCTGCGCCAGGCCGCCATGGCCACCGAGCCCGAGCGCCCACCGGCCACCGACCCTTTCCGGCAGGAGCAGTCGGCCATCTGAGCCACCAGCGCCAATAAACTCCCGTGACGCTGCCTCTGCGTGCCCGTGCCTGGGCCACCTGTCCCCGTGGGGGCCCCGTTGTCGCTGTGTCCGGTGTCCGTGTCCCCCCCCACACGCACACTGCTCCCACTTCTGCTTTCGGGTCGCCGCAGGGCGGACGAGGGACTTTTCCTGCTTCCTCTGTCCCCACGGCCACAGGGCCCAGTGGGGGGAGGTGCCCTGCAGGACACCCCCCAACCCCAACCAGCTCCAAGGGGAGGCCCTGCAGGGACCCCCCAACCCTAACCAGGCCTTGGGGGGGCTCTGCTGCCCCCCCCCCCCAACCAGCTCCAAGGGGGGGCCCTGCAGGACACCCCCCAACCCCAGCCAGTTCCAAGGGGGGGGCCTGCAGTGACTTCCCCAACCAATTCCGAGGGCAGGCCCACCCCCCCAAAACCCGGGGGGGGATCCCTGGGGGGGGTCCCTGCGCCCCCCAGGCCGGTGTGGGGAGGTTCGGGGGGGCACCTTGCCCCCCCCCGGCCGAGCCCCCTGGCCTCCCCGCACTGCCCGGGGGCAGGGGGGCGGTCACGTGGCCCGGCGTCACGTGACGGGGAGGGGCGGGGTTGCGCTCCGGGTGCCGCTCTCCCCGCCCCCTTAGCGGCGGCGGCCAATGGGAGGAGGGAGTGCGGTGGGCCAATGGGGAGGGGAAGGGGGCGGGGCTAGCGGCGGGCCGGGCTGGGGGGGCGGTGAGCGTCGGGAGCGAGCACGGGCACGAGCACGGGCACGAGCACGGTACGGGGCGGAGGGGGCGGGGGTTTCTGTGGGGCTGGGGGCACCGGGAGGGGTCTGAGGGAACTGGGAACCCTGCGGCACTGGGAGGTACTGCGGGAACTGGGAGAACTGGGGGGAGCCAGAGGAACTGGAGAGCACTGGGAGGCGATGGCTGAACTGGGGAGCACTGGGAGAACTGGGGGGCACTGGGAGAACTGGGGGAAACTGGAAGAACTGGGGGGGCTGGAGGGAACTGGGAGGCATTGGAGAGACCTGGGAGGCATTGGAGAGACCTGGGAGGCATTGGGGGGAACTGGGAGGCATTGGGGGGAACTGGGAGAACTCGGGGGGACTGGGGGAAACTGGGAGGTGCTGGGAGGCACTGGGGAGAACTGGGGGGCACTGGGGAGAACTGGAACAATGGGGAAACTGGGAGAGACTGGTGGGAACTGAGATGTACTGGGGGGGAACTGGAAGGCACTACAAGACCCTGTGGAAACTGGAGGGTACTGGGAGGCACTGGGGGACCCCGGGGGAACTGGCAGGCACTGGGAGGGTCGGCCCAGCCCTGACACGGGGCGGGGGGGCCGCGCTGTGACCCCAGGGGTCTCCCTGCACACCCCAAAGGGAGGGGGCCGCACCGTGACCTCCCCAGCCCCATCCGCCCCATCCCCCCCCCCCCGGTTCCCCCACAGGGGGGGGAGGGAAAGGGGGGGGGGGGGGGGGGCGGGAGGGGGGGGGCGGGGGCCGGGGGGGGTACCAGTGCACCCATGGGTGCTGCCACGGGGTGCTGCCCCCCCCAACCCCACGTGCAGCTTCCCCCGCCGCAGCGAGATGCTATCGGGGTGCTGTGGCTGGCGGTCGGGGCGTGGGACACCGCAGGGCCCTCCCTGGTTCCTGTCACCCCCAGATGGCACATGGGGGGGGGGGCGTTGTCCCTTAGGGCTCCCCCTTGGCACGCAGCACTCTGCCCACTGCTGTGGACTTTGTGCTGTGGTTTATTGGGGATGGCGGCACCCATGGGGTGGCCATGGGGGGGCACTGGGGAGGGTGCTGTAACGGCGGGGTGGCAGGGTTTTCCACCACCCCCACAAAAAAGAAAGGGGAAGTGAGAGGCGGGGGCGGGGGAGAGGGGCAGAGCCCAGCCCTGCTCTGCAAGTGGGGAAACTGAGGCACGGGCGCGCGGTGGGGGCGCTGCCACCTGCAGGTGTCCCCTGCACCATGAGGACAACGGTGACGCTGTGGCTGCCCCTGGCCCTGGCCGGGGTCGCTGCCGTGGCCACGCTGCGGTGTCCCGACGGGATGTCCGAGTGTCCCCACAATGCCACCTGCTGCGTGACGCCCAGCGGCACCTGGGGGTGCTGCCCCATGCCACAGGTATGGGGACGGGCACCACAGGGACACCGGCCTGCGGCAGCCACCATGGTGACTGGGTCTGGTGCCCGCAGGCATCGTGCTGTGAGGACAAGGTGCACTGCTGTCCCCATGCCACCACCTGCGACCTGGCCCATGGGCGCTGCCTCTCGCCCCATGGTGACACCCCCTTGCGCACAAAGTTCCCTGCCTGGAAGAGCCAGCAGCGGGCACCGGGTATGGCACGTCCCTGTCCCCCTATGCCCAATGCCCTAGCACTGGTTATGGCACATCCCTGTCCCCCAGTGTCCCCATGTGTCCCAGCAGCAGGTATGGCACATCCCTGTCCCCATGTGTCCAATGTCCCAGCCCCGGGTGTGGCACATTTCTGTCCCCAGTGCCCCGGAGCTGTCTCCAAGCCATCGTGGCGCACTGTCACCCCAGGTGCAGCATCATCCCGGATGGCAGGGACCCCTCACCTTCTGTCCCACATTACCTGTGGGGACACGGAGGTGGGGAGGGGGGCGGTGGCTTGCAGTGACACCGTGTCCCCCCAGCAGCTCTGCTGCGCCAGGTGACGTGCCCCGATGGCCACTCGGCGTGCCCGGACGGTGCCACCTGCTGCCGGCTGCCCTCGGCGCAGTATGGCTGCTGCCCCCTGCAGAACGTGAGTGCGTCCCCGCGTCCCCACGCAGCACCCTGGGGTGGCGGCAGGCTGTCACCCATGGTGTTGTCACCCGTGGCTGTCCCCCCCCATGCAGGCCGTGTGCTGCAGCGACGGGCAGCACTGCTGTCCCCAAGGCACCACCTGCGACCTGGAACGCTCCACGTGCACCTCGGTGCAGGACCCGGCACGGCTGCTGGCACGCGGTAAGGGTGGGGGGGGGCTGGGACCCCCTGGTGCCATCCTGGGGACAGAGGGGACGCCGGCTGTCACCGTCCCTTTGTCCCCAGTTGGTGATGTGAAATGCGACGACGAGATGAGCTGTCCTGACGGGAACACATGCTGCCGGCTGAGCTCGGGCGCCTGGGGGTGCTG
>NC_048919.1:987765-988132 GCF_011077185.1 Oxyura jamaicensis | reverse complement strand
GGGGGGGGGACGTGAAGTGTGACGATGAGACGAGCTGTCCTGACGGGAGCACGTGCTGCTGGCTGAGCTCGGGCACCTGGGGGTGCTGCCCCTTGGAGCAGGTGGGGGGGCGCAGGGGCCGGAGGGACAAGGGCCGGGGGGGGGGCAGGGTGGCATCTGGGGGGGCTTTGGGACAGAGTGGCACTGTGCAATGTGGCTCTTTGGGGACAGTTAGGGGACACGGCCCAGCCTCCATCGCTGGCACCCCCCACCCCCCAGATGTCCCTTGCCATGCTGGAGGGCCATGGCAGGTGGCCCCTGTACTCCCTCTTTGGGGACAATGGGGATGGTGTGTGGGTCCCGGGGGGGGGGGGGGGGGGGGGGGGGG
>NC_048919.1:986422-987665 GCF_011077185.1 Oxyura jamaicensis | reverse complement strand
GGGGGGGGGGGGGGGGGGGGGGGGGGGGGGGGGGGTCCAGCATGCCCAGAGCAGCCCCCCTAGCAGCATCCCACATCCAGGATGTGACATCCACCCAAGGTGGAGACTTCTGGGGGGTGTGCCCTGTGTCCCATCCCCCCCAGCTCCATCTGCACCCTGGCTATGGGGATGTGCCAATTGGGGGGGGGGGGGGCAAGGAGAGGGGGGCTTCCCATACACACATTCCTCCCCCATAACCAACAACTTCAGCAGTTTGGCACTGGGCTGGGGGGGACACGGGGTGCTGGGGGGTGGGGTGCAGGATGTCACCAAGCCATTGTGCCCTGTCCCCCCAAGGCCGTCTGCTGCAAGGACCACCAGCACTGCTGCCCCAGGGGCTACACCTGCAACGTGGCCACCCAGAGCTGCGAGAAGCTGCTGGCGGCCACCCTGCTGCAGTCACCGCCCCCCCCGGGACCACTGCTGTCCCCACTGCGCCCCGTGGCCACCATACCCGGTGACACCGCCAGTGCCTGCCTCCCCGGCCAACGCTGCTGCCGCAGCAGGGACGGCTCCTGGGCACGCTGCCCCTTCACCCAGGTCAGCGGGTGGCATTTTGGGGGGAGGGGACGGGGGGGGGGAGGGGCGGGGGCTGTGTCCCCACTGATGTCCCCACCGACGTCCCCAATTGCACCTCTCCATAGGGCTCCTGCTGCGAGGACGGGCGTCGCTGCTGCCCCGCCGGGTACCGCTGCGCCCGGGGGGGACGCGAGTGCTGGCCCCAGCGCTGGGACGTCAGGGGGGGGCATCTCCAGCAGGACACTGCTGTGACCCCCCCGGGGCAAGGGACACCACTGGCTGGATGTGCCCCACAAAATAAAAGGTTTCTAGGAAAAAAACGTGATTTTTTTTTTTTTTTTTGGGGGGTGGGGGGGGGAGGAAGCCGGGGCAGGGGCTGCGGGGTCCCCAGGGGATTTTTATATTTTAGGGGCCCCCCCCCCCCCCGGGGGGGGGGGGCCCGCGCCCCCCCTGCAGGCACGGCCCCACTCGCCCTTCTTCTGCCTTGCCCCATATAAAACATTTAGAAAGACAAATAAAATCCAAAGCAGAGGTCTGGGGGGACAAACGGGGGGGGCGATGGTGTCCCCCCCCGCTCCTATGCCAGCTTTGAGGTGCCGCTGGCCCGGGGGGCGCTGCCGCCCCCCCCTGCCCTGTGGAGACACAAGGAGGGACACGTTTCAGTGCGGGGGGGGGGGGGGGGCCC
>NC_048919.1:913954-986322 GCF_011077185.1 Oxyura jamaicensis | reverse complement strand
CCCCCCCCCCCCCGGCGCTGGGGGGTACTAACCTGCTGCCCACCCCCACGTACACATGGCAGTGTCATGGCAAGGGGCCGGGGGGGGGCAGCGGGCATGGGGGGCACCTGGCACCCCTCTGGGGAAGGCACTTGGGGGGGGCAGGGCAGCAGGACCCCATGCGTGGGGGGGGCGGGGCAGGCACACAATGCCTGGAGGGGCTCCCACAGGGACACGGGTGGCCTCACAGGGCAGGGGAGGGAGCGCAGGGACAGGGGCAGGGGCATGGGATGGGGCCGTATGGGATCAGGGTGGGGGTGGAAGCACGGTTGGGTCGTGCCTGATGTCACCTCGTCCCTGCTGCCACTGCGGGGTCCTGGGGTGTCCCCAGCTCCCCGGGGCAAGGACGGAGGTGGGATAGGGATGGGGACGGAGAAGCGGATGGGGACAGGGACGGGGATGGGATGGGAGACGGAGGAGGAGATGGGGACATGGACGGGGATGGCGATGGGAACGGGGCCGGGGCCACGCTTACTTGACATTGAAGACCATCAGCGGCCGCTCCTCCCTCTTCTGCCAGGGGCTCTTGCGGTCGCCCGCCTCGTCGCCCCCCTCGCCCCCTTCGCCCGCCTCGTCCTCGGGGCTGCTGGGGGAGTCGCGGGGGGGGCTCGCTGGCACTGCTGCGGGTGCTGCCGCCGCCACCGCCGCTCCCCCCGGCCCCCCGCCGCCCCTGGGGGCCGCCCAGCAGCGGGGCCAGGGCGCTGTCCTCGGGCGAGGGGGGGGCGCGGGGGGGCCGGGCGCGGGGCAGGGCCCCCCTGTCGCCGCCCTGCAGGTCGATGTAGGAGTGGCGGACGTGGGACGCGCGGCCGTCCAGTGAGACGAACCAGGCGCGCGGCGCCAGCAGCTTCTGCTCCGCCAGCGCCTGCAGCTCCCCATTGAGCTGCGCCACCGCCGACTCGTTCAGCAGCACCGGGATGGCCACCGGGCCCCCCCCGGGGGCCGCCGCCGCCACGGGAGGGGGACCGGTCACCGCCGCCGCCGCCGCCGCCGCCGCTGGGCCACCCCCGTCCGGCTGGGGGGTCCCCTCGGGCGCCCCGTCCAGGCGCATGTAGCGGGCGGGGATGAGCAGGGTGGGCACCACGCCGCGGTACACGTCCTCCTGGCCGCCGTCGAGGGGGCCGCAGAGGATGAGCTGGCCCGGCTGACCCAGCGAGGGTGGCCGCGGCGGCGGTGGCGGCGGCGGCGGCAGCGGCTCAGTGGGTGGCAGGTCCCCCCCCGCTGGCCGCTCGAAGGGCTCGGGGCGGGGGGCCGGGGGGTGGCCCCGCTGGTAGTCGTCCGGCGGAGGTGGCACCAGCCCCTCCGTTGAGCGGGCGGCCGCGAGGCCGAAGGCTTCGCCCGGGCGGCCAAAGTCCTCCCGGGGGACGCGACGGCGCCCCAGGGTGCTGGTGGGCGCCGGGGGGGCTGGGGGGGCTGGGACCTGCTTGAAGAAGTCCTCGCGGGAGCTGTCGAAGTCACGGGAGGCGGTGAAGGAGGACTTGAGGACGGGGGTGTGTGCCTCGGTGTCCCCCCCCGAGGACGCCGTCTCCAGGTGGCTGCTGCAGATGAGGTTCAGCTGCGACATGGAGGTGGCCTGGTCCCGCTTGGAGGCATCCAAGGTCCCCGAGAGTGGCAGCTTGCGGTGCTGCTGCCGCGGCTTCAGGCATCGCCGCCTGTGGGGACAGCGGTGGCACCAGGGTGACAACCAGCCCGATAGCACGGTGGCACTGGGATCCCGTGGCCTGACCCCACCGGCCTCCCTGACCGGCTGGAGGCTGCTAGATGGGGGTCCCCAGCTGTGGGACTCCTGGACCCCCTATAACCAGGTGTAGGACATCTGAGGGTGCTGAGGGCTGGTGCCCCTCCCCATAGGCAGGTGTAGGACATTTGGCACTCCTGGGGGTTGGTGGCCCCCATAGCCAGGTGGACATCTGGGGGTGTTGAGGGTTGGTGGCCCCCATAGGCAGATGTAGGACATCTGGGGGTGCCAGGCAGGTGGTGCCCCCCCCCCCATTGCCAGCCATAGGATGTCTGTGGGTGCCAGGCAGGTGGAGGTGCTGGGGGGGTGTGCTGACCTGCAGTAGTAGATGAGGAGGCAGAGTAGGGTGAGGACGAGCAGGGCCAGCGCGCCCAGGATGGTGAGCAGGAAGATGGTGTGGTAGGCAGTGATGTCCTTCATGCCCGCAGCCATCGCCACCAGCCCTGGGGGGGACACCGGGGTCAGACATGGCCCAGCCCACGTCTCCCCATGGGGTTCTCAGCCTCAGGGCCACAGGGGCTCCTTCCTACCTGTGCTAGGAGAGGGCAGAGCCGCTGCCCAGTACCCCAGCTGGGGGGAGACAAAGGTCCAGTACAGCTGACGGCCCTCCTTGCGGATCAGCCCCGTCCCGTTGCGGACCCACAGCCCTGCAGGTACGAGCACCCAGCATCACCACATGGCTCTGTCCACATTCCCAGGTGACTCCCCTGGCAGGTTGAGACCCACAAACTCATCTCACCTATGGCCATCACCACCCAAACTCATCTCACCCATGGCCGTCACCTCCCAAACTCATCTCACCCATGGCCATCACCACCCAAACTCATCACACTGATGGCCATCACCACCCAAACTTACTCAATCTCAGAATCGTTAGCTCTGGAAGGGACCTTAAAGGTCATCTAATTCCACCCTCCCCTGCCATGCGCAGGGACACCTCCCACTAGAACAGGTTGGTCAAAGCCCCATTGTATCACCCATGGTCATTACCAAACAAACTCATCTCACCCATGGCCATCATCACGTAAACTCATGTCACCCATGGCTCATCCATCCAAATTCATCTCACGAAGGGCTGTAATCACCCAAATTCATCTCACCTATGGCCAATACCACCCAAACTCATCTCACCCATAGCCAATACCACACAAATTCATCTCGCCCATGGCTGTCACCACCCAAACCCATCCCACCCATGGCCATCAATACCGCAGTCCCCCCCCCCCACTCCCCTCTGCATCTCAGCATCCCCATCCAGTGCTCACCGCTCTTGGGGTCGAACCTCCAGGCGGGCACACTGGTGGCCACCAGGGTGCCAGTGTCAGGGGGCAGTGGGATGGACAGATGGACGGGGCCGGAGAGCTGCACCTCGGTGCCGTTCCCCGTGAAGAGGTGGACGCTGAGGGCCGCCACGGGTGCCAGCTCCAGCCAGGTGGCATTGGCTGCAGGGATGCAGGGGATGGGGTAAGTGAGCAGATGGGGCACCAAGGCTCCCCACTCCCTCCCGCCCCCCCCGTACCGCTGCCGTTGTGCTCAGCCCCCAGGAAGGCAGGGAAGCCACGCAGGTCCCGTGGGGCGGTGGCGGCTGTCAGCGATGCCCAGAGCTGGCTGTACGTGGAACTACGGGGCAGGCGCGCCGCCCGCCTCTGGAACTGCACCCACGGCTGGCCCCGGGCACCTGCGGGGACAAGAAGGGGGAACGGGCTAGTGGTGTCGGCCCCCCACACACACACACAGCATAACCAGATGTAGGATGTCAGGGCGTTGGTAGCCCCATAGCCAGGTACAGGATGTCTGGAGGTTCTGTGGGTTGGTGCCCACCCCCCATAGCCAACTGTAGGGCACCCCGGGGTGCTGGGGGTTGGTGGCACCCCATAGCCAGCTATAGGACATCTGGGTATGTCTGGGTGTGCTAGAGGTGGTTGGTGTCCCACGTCCCCAGCCAGCTTTAGGATGTCTGGGGGTTGGTGGCTCCCTCGATAACCAGCTATAGGACACATGGGGGTGCTGGGGAGAGGCTTGGTGTCCCCCTGATATCCAGCTACAGGATGTCTGGGGCTGGTGTCCCTCCCATAGCCAGCTATAGGATCTCTGGGAGCTCCCACATAGCCAGCTATAGGATGTCTGGGGCTCGTGCACCCCCCATAGGCAGCTCCCCCACTCACCTGGGGAGCCCAGCAGGATTTGCACTAGGTCCTCGTAGAGGATGAGGGTGGCGGGGCGCTCCGGGAGCAGGTAGAGGCTGACGGAGGCGTAGACTGCGGAGGAGGGACATGATGATGGGTGGGGGAGCCCCCCCGAGACACCTTCCCCCAGCACCACGCCTGTGTCAGGGCTGGGGAGGAAGAGGAGGAGGGGGCAGGATCGTTCCCGATGGGCACTGGGGGTGACCCCCCCTTGGAGGCCTCCAGCAGAGCCCAAAATAGGCTGCAGTTGGGGAGGGGTAAAAATAGAGCAGCAACTGCCACAACGCGGGGACGGGCGGTGGCACGCAACAGGCTGGGGGGGCACCCCATGCACGTCCCCAGCCCTTGCACACCCTGATCCTGGCACACCCCGATCCTGGCACACCCCCTGCACGTCCGTAAGCCCTGCCCACCCCAAGCACCCTAATTCTTGCACAACCCCCCCCACACCCCGATCCTCGCACACCTCAATCCTGGCACTACCACAAGTGCACCGATCCTTGCACACTCCAAGCTCTCAGTGCTCCCTACCCTTTTGCACCCACAACACCCCACCCTTGCACCCCCCTCATCCCAGTCCCCCCCAACCCTGCACCCCCCAGCTGAGCGCTCCCACTCATCCTGCCCCCCCCAGCAAGGTCACCGCATCGACGCCACCCGGCGCTGCCCCCCCTCTGTGACACAGAGGCCCCGGGGCCATGGGCTGGCACCGAGCCCAGGGTGGCCCCCCCAAGGGACATCAGGGCCACCAGGATGTGGCCGCACCCCCGCTGTGCCACATCACCCATCAGGGCCACCCATGCCGAGCCCCAAGAGCCAGACCCCCAAAATTCCTCTCCCTAAGAGACCAACCCCCAGAAGCTCTTCAGGTGCCCTGGTAAGGGACTGGTGTCCCAGTAAAGGATCAAGGGCCCCCAGAGCAAGGAACCTAGTAAGGAACTGGAGCCCCCCAGTGCTGGAGAAGCGAGGGTCCCCGTTAAGGCATCACCCCCCCCCATAAGGGATTGAGGCCCCCAGTAGAGAACCAGGTCCCCTGGTAAGGGATCAGCTCCCACAGTGAAGACTCAAGGTCCCCTATAAGGGCTTTGAGCCCCCCAGTAAGGAATCAGGGTTCTCCAGTAAGGGGTTGGGATCCCCTATAAGGTATCTGAGCCCCCCACTTAGGGATCTGAGTCTCCTATAAGAGACTGGGGCCTCCTGTAAGGCATCGGGGCCCCCTTGTAAGGGATCCCATACGGGCCCAGAGACTCCCAGTAAGGGGTTAGGATCCCCCATTAAGGGACTGGGGGGCCATCACAAGGGCTCAGAACCCCCCCAGTAAGGGTCCAGGTTCCACCCACGAGATGCCAGAGCCCGCCAGTAAGGGATTGGAGTCCCCTAAAAGCGCTCAGAGACCCCTGGTAAGGGACTAGGGTCTCCAATACATGACAGACCCCCCCCTAGTAAGGGGCTGGGGTCCCCCATAAATGCTCAGAGCCCCCTGTTAAATGATAGGGTCCCACCATAAGATCTCAGAGTCCCCCCTCCCCAAGGGGCCGGGGTCCCCATCACTCACGCGGCAGCTTGGTGACGCGCCAGGGCACAGAGGCGGTGACGTAGCCGCGGCGGGTGGCGGTGACAAGGACCCAGGAGCCCAGGCGGTAGGCGAGGGGCAGGACACCAGCGCCCTCGTGGTCGGTGGTGCCAGTGGCCAGCGAGCTGCGGTTGCCAAAAACCTCCAGGGTGGCCTGGGCCAGCGGGGCCAACGCCCCGCTCTCATACACCTGCACCTTCAGCAGCACCTCTGTGGGGACACGCGGGGCAGGGGGGACGCAGACAGGACATGGTGGGTGCGGGCACGACCCTGCCGGCGTGGCACGGGGTGGGGTGGCATCCTGGTGGGCGGTGGGCGGCATCCTGCTTGAGGTGGTGGGAGCCACCCCAGTAAGGTCACAGGTACCACCCCAGGGGGTCATGGGCACCACCCCAGCAGGGTGCTAGCACCCAGCCCAGCAAGGTGCTGGCGGACCCATCCCAGCAGACCATGAGCACCCTCCTGGCAGGGTGGTGAGACCCATCTCAGCCAGGTGCTGGACCATCCCAATGGGGTTCATGGGCAGCACCCCAGGAGTGTGGTGACCACCATCCCAGTAAGGTCACAGCAACCACCCCAGCAAGGTGCTGGCCACCATCCCGGCAGGTCCCTGGACCCATCGATGCAGGGTGGCGGACGCCAACCCTGCAGGTCCTGGCCACCGCAGGGTGATGGCCACCACCCCCTGCCCATTTCCGTGCCCAGCCGATGCAGACAGAGGGGGGTCTATCGCCCCTGCCACCGCGCTCCAGGGTCCCCACGTGGCACGGGTGCGGCGCAGGGTGGGCACAGACGGGGGGGGGACCCGCTCCCCACGCCCCCCCGTGCCGCCGGCCGCCTGCGCATGAGCCCGCAGCCCTTGGCAGCCCGCCTGGCTCGGGCGCTGTCGCCCAGGCAACGACCTCGTTCATCCCGCCCGCCCCGGGCGCTTTCGGGACCCCGTGTCCCCCCCCCCGGCAGTATCCTGCCCCCCGAAAGCCCCCGCGGCAGGGGGCAGCCGTCCCCCGCCCAGATGTTGCCCAGATGTGGGCGAGGGGAGGAACTTGCAGCAGCTGCTCTGGCAATGCGCCTGATTGAGTGGGGGGGAGAATAAGCATGGGGGTACGGGCGGCACAAATACCAGGGACAACCGGCATCCGTGGGGCAGCAGGAATGTCCCCGCGGCCACGTGCCGGCCACCCGCAGCTGCCGGGGGACAGCTGGCACCAACGGCGTCCTCGGGAGTGGGGGGCCCGCGTGTCCCCCCCAGCCGTGAGCTGTGTTGCCCACCCACGAAGGGGCCCCACTGGGTGGCACGGCCACACTGGTGCCCCCCCCCCCCAATCCTCCCAGTACGGCCCCGCAGCAGCCCCCAGTGCTCTCCCCACGCCAGGGCCAGGCCCCGTGCCCCTGCCACCGCGGGGTGGCACAGGGAGGGGCGCGGGTGACACTGGCTGGGCGGGGGTCAGGGACACCACGTCCTGCCCCCCCCCAACCCTTGCCAAGCGTCTCAGCCCCACGGGTACCCCTCACCCTGGTGGGTGGGTTTGGGGTGCGGGGATGGGTCCCGGGGAGCCGCAGGAACCCCACAGTGGCACCCAGCACCTCCAGGCGCACCCTGCCTACCGGAGGTGCCCGCTATGGGGCTCACCCCACCCCCTACCAAAAATAGCCCCCACCCTGCCCCCGGGACCCCCCCACCATTACAGACCCCCAGCACCGCCCAGAGCCACCCCCCAACACCCCCACGGGTGCTACCAGCCCCCCCACCCTAACACCGCGACCCCCCCATGCACCCAGCGGGGGTGCCCCCCCCCAAACAAACACCCCGCGACACCCCCGCAGGTGGGATGGGCGGACAGATGGGGGGGAGGGCGGACAGACGGACGGTGGGGGACGGACAGACGGAGACGGACGGGGGACGGAGGGGGATGCTGGGGGGGAGCAGGATGCTGGGGGGCGTGGGGGGATGATAACGGAGGGGGGGGGGCGGCCCCGGCCCCGCCGCCGCGCACACAAAGGCCGCACTCACCGAGCGCCCCCGGCTCCGCCGCGCCCCGCGCCCCGCGGCCGGCCAGCAGCAGCAGCAGCAGCGGCAGGAGGCGGGGGGGCCGCATGGTGCCTCCGCGCCCTTACCCCGCCATGCCCGGCCCGGCACGGCCCGGCCCGGCCCGCCCCGCCCAGCCCGGCTCGGCTCGGCTCGGCTCGGCTCAGCCGCGGGGACCGGGCTCCACCTGCCGGTGCCGCCGGGCACCGCCGCCCACCCGCACCGGGTGGAGATGGGGAGGGGGAGACGGGCACCGGAGGGCGGCGGTGACTCGGGGCTGAACAGAGAGGGGTCGGCTGCGACCCCCGGCACTGCCCCGAGCCCTAGTCCCGGACCCCGGGACCGCCACCGACCCCCGGTCCCGGCACCGACCCCAGGACCGGCAGCGAGCCCCGGTTCTGCACCAGCCCCTGGTCCCGACCCCCGTTACCGGCACCACTCCCCAGTCCCAGCAGCAGCATCCCACCCCCTGCCCTCCCTCCCCCCCCCCCAGCACCCCCACGACCCTGACCCCCAGTGACACCCATCTGCGCCACCCTTGTGCACCACGGCAACCGCTGGGCACCCCCTGTCCCCGTGCACGTCCACTGAGTGTCCCGTGTCCCCCCCATGCCACTGTGGCACTGCACATCACCCCATGGGTGCCAGGATTTATTGTCCAGGGGCAGCGGGGGGGGTGACAAGCACCATGGGGCACCCATGGGTGCTGGGGACATCGGGGCAGGGCCAGGGCTGTGGGGTGGGGGTGCAGAGGGTGTAGGGGTCCCCCCTAGCTCTGGGTGCCCCCCATCTCTCAGGCCTGTCCCGGTGCCAGCTCCTGCGCGTCCTCCTCCATGGGTGGCCGGGTCCTCTTGAAAAAGCCAATCTGGAAGAGGGGGCATGGTGACACCCCCACCCTCGGGGACCCCCTGCCAGCATCGCCCCCACCCCATGCCCACAGCCCCCTCCCCAGGGGTCCCCATTTCTCCAGTCCCTTCTGTTGCCATTGGGGTCCCACCCCGATGGCAGGGTGTCACCGGGCCACCACCCTCCCCAGGTGTCCCCAGGGGTGCTTGGCAGCGCTGTGTCGTGCCCCCCCCCCCCCCCCCCACACACACACACTCACCTTCCACATGAGGAGGATGAGGAGGGTGAGGAGCAGGAGCCCTGCGAAGACGCCCAGCACCACCCACGACACCGGCACGTCCTGCTTGCCGTCGGGGCTGGCACGCATCACCTCGGTGGCAGCCTGCAGAGAGACAGGGGGGTGCCACCGCCGGGGCCACCGCTGGCGCTGGCCGTCACTCCCCCAGTGACCGTGACAGCCATACCTCGGCCTCACCAGTGGGCAGGGTGCGGGGCCGGATGCGGTAGGGCATGGCCAAGGTGTTGAAGAAGCCCCGTGACTGGACGAGGAATTGCTTCAAGAGGTGCTCCCGCTGCGGACAGACATGGGGACACACAGGGACGCATGGGGACACAGCAAGAGTGGTGCCAGTAGCCAAAGGGGCACCTGCATCCCCATGCCTGGTGTCCCCATGGGTGCTTTCCACAGGTCCCTGGAAAGTATGGGGATGTGGCACGGCTCCATGGGGACACCAGAGGGACACGGTGCCACCCCAGCACGTCCTTGTCCCCCACGGGTGCCACTACCTGCAGCAAGGTGTCCATCCAGAGCAGGGCGCGGATGCTCACCAGCACCCGCTGGTCCTTGGCCAGGCTGGGTACCCAGCACGTCACCTCCACACAGGTGGCATTGCTGCAGTCCTGAAGGCACAGCGGGAGTCACCCTGGCCCCTACACTGTCCCCAAGGCCCCTGTGGGGCTGCAGTCCCACAGGGAGCACCCGCTCACCACGGGGATGGGCTTCTCCAGCACTGTGGCCACCGGCTCGCCCGCCTCCCTGCGCTCCCGCTGGTGGGTGTCATTGCGGGGTCCTGTTCCTGTGGGTTGGGGCATTTCCAGCTGGAAGGAGAAGGGGACACCCTCAGCCCCCCCAGCACCCACCGGTTGGGTGCTGTCCCCCCCTCGTGTCCCACCTGCTTGGGATTGAGGCCAGGCGGTGGGGTGCAGCTGATGCCACCCTCGGTGCCCAGCTCCAGCAGGTAGAACAGGATGCGGCCATCGACCTCAGTGGGGATGTTGAGGCGCAGGGTGACGTTGGTGACGGTGGCCGGGCCCTTATTATGGAGCTGGGGGAGGACAGTGAGGTGGCATTGTGTGACACGTAGCCTCAGGTGGCACCCTTGGGTGCTGCGCCCTACCTGGTAGACGTGCTCCACGTGGATGCCGTGGTCCTCCAGCCGGCGGCTGCCCTCTGCCCCATGCCAGCTCGTGGGCAGCACCATGGTGGTGGGCAGGGATTTGCTGGTGGCAATAGTGGGGTCAGTGTCACCCCCCAGAACCCCGGTGTCCCCCTGCCATGTCCCACAGACCCTCACCCTCTCAGCTCCATCACCGCCTGCGCCTCCACGGGCACTGCCACTGTCACCACCGCACTGGTGGGGCTGTTCTTGCTGCGGGGACACAGAGGGGTGAGAGCAGGCAGGGTGACACTTCCCCGCCCCTTCTACCGCCCCCCCCCCCCCCCATGTTTGGGGACACACTGAGCATGGGCACAAGCAGCTTGGCCACAGTGTCACCTCCTGAGCTGGAGCTGGAAGGTGATGGCATCGCCCACGTCCTCCAGCCTGGTCACGCTCACCTCCACGTCCACAGTGATCTGCGGGGCAGGGAGGGTGACAGTGAGTGACGGTGTGTGGCAGTGGGTGACAGTGGGTGGCAGCGGGTGACCCACAGCCCACACCTGGGCGCCTGCCTTCATGGGGTTGCCCAACTCGCAGAGCACCACGCGGCTCCCGTTCTCCTTCCTGGGGATGCAGCTCAGCTTCTCCTGCCCCTGCGGTGGCACCGGGGGGAGCAACACGGTGGGGACATGGCACAGATCCTGCTGCCAGTGCCACCCCGGCACCAAGGGGGCTTGTCCCCCCCGCCTTGGCACCCACCTGGATGTTACTGAGGGCTTTCTGGTAGTAGGTGTCCTCGGGGAGCTGCACCCGCAGCTCAGCCTCGAAGGCTCCTTCGCCTGCGTTGGTGGCATGGGCGCGCAGCAACACCACGTTCTCGGCCCCGATCAGCAGGTGGGTGCCTGGCCTGGGGACCCGGCCGGGCTCAGCACCGGGGGGGGGGGAGGGACAGGGAGAGGCACTGGACCCCCCCCCCGGGGTGGCCCCCATGTGTGCTCACGTGTGTGCGGCGAGGCGGAGGTCGGGGACGCAGACGTTGTCCTCCCCGCAGTCCTCCAGCACGATGTGGGTCTGGGCCGGGGCAGGGGGAGGTGGGGGCGGCAGCGGGGGGAGGTGGGGAGGGAGTGGGGACAGAGGGGGACAGCCCAGGGAGGGAGAGGGGACAATGGGGTGGGCACGGTGTATGTCCTAGGAAGGGAGTGGGGACAGTGGGGGAACAAGGGGGGGGCATCCCAGGGAGGGAGTGAGGACAGTTTGGGGACGGGGGCACAACCTGAGGATGGAGCAGGGACAGTGGGAGGGACAGGGGGCACATCCTGGGCAGGGACTGGGGACAACAAGGGGGACAGGGAGGACATCTCAGGGAGGCACTGGGGTGACAGTGGGGACATCCCAGGGAGGTGCTGAGGACAGGGCCATGTCCCAGGGACAGACACAGGGACAGGGTGGGGGCCATGGGGCCGGAGCATAGCCAGCCCCAGCCTGACACCAGGGCTGAGCGCGCCCCGGGGACTGGTGGTGGCTGTCCCCAGCAGTGTCCCCACTGGGCCCTACCTGCGCCTGCACCAGGGTGTCCCCGTACAGCACCAGCCCCAGCCCCTGGGCACCCGGTGATGAGGCCAGTGCCAGGCTGAGGCTGGTGACGATGGGACTCAGCTTGTCCTTGAAGTCAGCCTTGTCCTGGGGACAGCACCACGCGATGGCACCCCAGGCATGGGGCAGGTGGTCCCCAACCCTCTTGGCCCAGGGTGCTGCTGTCCCCCACCCCAACGTGTGCCAGTGGCACCGTCCCCATACCCGCAGGTAGGCAGTGAGGTTGTGGCAGAGCGGGGACATCCCCATGGCCAGGACCAGCGTCTGTTGCCAGGAGGATTGGTGGCCCTGCAGCAGGAGCACCCTCCTGGACAGCTTCTGCTTCAGCCGGTCCAGCTGCAGCTCGGCGTCAAGGCCTGGCGGAGGTGACAGCAGGTGATGGTGACACAGTGGAGGTGCCGGTACCACCCCTTGGGGGGATGCCAGCCATCCATGTGCCAGACACTTACGGATGTTCTGGGGGATGTTCTGGCCCATCACGCTGACACACAGCACCACAGGGAAGCTGCAAGGGGACAGCACCCATGGGTGCTCAGAGACCTGTCTCCATGGCAGTGTCCCTCATGGCGGTGTCCCCACTGGCGGTGTCCCCACCATGCTGCTCACCAGCTGACGTGGGTGTCAGAGTCGGGCAGGACACACGCCATCTTCTCAGGGTTCAGCCCACTGGGGATGTTCAGCTGTGCCTGGGCCACCACCACGGGCTGTCCCCTGCGGCACCAGTGACAGCAGAGCTTAGGTGTCAAGGGACAGAGCCAGCAGCACCCGGCCCCGCAGTGGGGACTCACCGGTACACGGCCACCTTGGCGGCCCCAAAAGCCCCGACCAGCAGATCTGTGGGCACAAGTGGGGTGTCGGTGGCAGGGTGGGTGGCACCATGGTGGCACGCAGGGGACACGCGGTGACGCCGTACCCATGTAGCCATTGCCATCCAAGTCAGTGGCACCGCGCAGGGCGAAGCCGAAGGCAGCAGGGCCGGGGAAGGGGCTGTTGAGGCGCTGGGTGGGCACTGGCTCAAGCCCTTCCCTCTGGCCGCGGAAGATGAGGACCTGCCCGCTGCCGCTGTCACCCCCGAACGGAGCGCCCACCGCCACATCTGCGGACACAGGGGATGTGAGCGGCCACCGGGTGCCACCGGGTGCAGGGAGTGGTGGGCTGTTGTGGGGTGGGGGCCAGGGGGCTGCAGGGTGGCAGACAAGGGTGGGGTGGCACCAGGGTGGCACTGGAAGGAGGGTGCAGGGTGGCACTGGGAGCACTGGGACAGAGCGGGTGCTCCTGCCTCAGTGCCCCCAGCATCAAGGTGGGCACGGGGGGTGGCACACGTGTGTCCCCCCACCAACACACGTGTCCCCTGCCACCACCCCGTGCTTACCGCCGTAGCCATCCTTGTCCAGGTCCCCCAGGCTGGCGATGGCGGAGGCGAAGCGGCCATAGGGGTGGGTGCCCGTCAGGGTCTGGGGGGGCTTGGCGAAGGACCACTGCCCCCGCTGCAGGTACAGGTAGAGGCGGCCAACCTCGGAGAGCTTGCCCTCGGGACGCCGCTCCATGTAGAGTGGGGCACCCACCAGAATGTCATCCCGCCTGCACCCAGCACCAGGTCAGGATGCAGCTCCGTATGCCCCCCCCCCGTCCTCCCCACCTCACCCCCATGGTTGGGTGGCACCAGGGGGTGTTGCGCCCATAGGGACCTCACCCGTCCCCGTTGATGTCGGCCACGGCCACCGTGTGCCCGAAGTATGAAGCCACCTGGGAAAGGGGTGGGAGGGGATGGTACCTGAGTTGTGAGGTGCAGGTGGCCACCCAACCAGGGGGCAGAGCAGGGAGCAGGGAGTGCTATGGGGTGGGTGGTGCAGGGGTGTTACAGGGGGCAGATGGAGGCTTTGGGGTGAGGGGAGCAAGTAGGGCAGGTGATGGGGTGAGGGTGCAATGGGGCAGGGTGCAGCTGTAGGGTGGCGGTGCCATGCAGCAGGGTGCAGCGGGTGCTATAGGGTGGTGGTGCAGTGGGGGTACCTGCTCGCTGGCGATGGCCTGCATCCGGCGCAGGCTCATCCCCTCACTGAAGATCTCCACCTGCTCAGAGCAGCAACAGGCCCCATCGCTGTGCCCATCCCCGATGTCCCCTCGGGTGCCCAGTGCCCCACCGCAGGCCATCCCCGTCCCCATGCAGCCAGGCACCAGCACCGCTCACCTCGCCTGTCGTGTTGTTCTTGTTGGGGACCCCCACCACGTACTCTGCAGGGGGAAGAACCCTGAGTTCCCCCACCATGGAGATACCCTAGCATGGGCAGGGACATGGGGACGGACAGGGCTCTGGAGCTGGACCCGTGTCCCAGAGCAGCAGAGGGCACCCCGAGCACAGGGGTGCACAGAACCTCAGTGCCGGTGGCCCTGCCTTACCTTTGGTTTTGGGATTGTCATCGAACTCGCCCACGGCCACCGAGTACCCTGAGGGGAGATGGGCACTGGTGACCCCACCGTCTCCAGGATGAATCAGGCGTGGGGCAGGGCTGTCCCAACCCACTGCTCACCCCGGTACCCATCCTCGTAGTCCACGGATGTCTGCTCTACCGTGGGGCGCCTGGGGCCCTCTATCCAATCAAGGGACTTGCCGTGGAAGCGGGCGAAGATGGAATCCAATTTGCCCAAATAGAGGAGCCCTGGGGACACCAGTGATGGGCTGCCAAACTGCTCCCCAACCCCCTAGCACAGCAGGTGGCACCTATAGGGGTGTCCCCATCCTGCCATGCCCACCCAGGGGTGCTGGGGCATGCGCGCCCCCAGAGAGGCAGCACTCACCCTTGAAGTAGTACCCGCCGGGGGCACCCAGCGCCAGCATGCCATCCTGCAGGAAGAGCCAGCATCAACATCCCCCCAGGACACCCCCAGCCCAGCATCCCTACACGCCCCCTGCACAGGGGCACCATCCTGGTCACAGCCTCCTGTGTCCCAGGAGCATCCCCCAAGAGCATTCTGAGAGGCGTCCTCAGGAGCACCCCCAGGACCATCGCCAGGAGCATCCTTGGGGGCAGCTCTGGGGACATCCCTAGGGACATTCCCTGGACCATCCAAGGACCATCCCCATGACCAACCCTAGGAGCATCCTTGGGGGCATCCCAGGGACATCCCCACGAGCATCCCTGGTACCATCCCCCTGGCACCCCGGGCTCCCCGTCTCACCGAGGTGACAGCCGCGCTGAAGCCCAACTCGCAGTAGCGCTGGTCAAAGACTGCGGGCACAGGGCAGAGTCAGGCCGGCCGGGGGGGCCCCCGCCGCCCCCCACCCCCCCCCGCTGGCACTCACTGTATTTGTTCTCCTTGTAGATGGTGGCCATTTGGGTGCTGCGGCAGGGCGAGTACCAGACGAAGCGGCGCAGCCCCGCGGCTCCCATGAAGCAGGCACCCACTGGGGTGCGGAAAGCCTCGAGGTCCTCCTGGATGGCGTTCCAGTGCTGCAGCGGGGCGCAGGCCTGGGCACGGGGATGGGGACAGGTGGGTGCCCACCCCGCCAACACCCACGGGTGCCCACGCCCACGTGCACCCACCACCAATGTGCCATGCCAGCTGGTCACGGAGGCCCCAAGCCACTGGTTGGACTTGTAGACATGGAGCTTCATGGAGTTACTGGTCTCTGTCTCATCCCCTGGAAGAACGGGCATGCCAGGATGGGCCCCGCAGTGGTGGCAGCACCTGGCATCGTCCTGCGGTGTGCACTCACCTGCAGTGTCAAAGGGGACGTGTTCGCAGGGGGGGTCTTCAGGCGGCCAAGAGCAGAGGAAGACGGCGCCGGGCTCGACCACTCCGGGCTGCGAGGTGTTGGCACGGGGAGCCCCCACCGCCACACTCATCCTGGGGCACACAGAGGAGCGGGCGTCAGGGCTCGTGAGCGAGTGAGGTCCATGCCCAGCTCCAAACCCCCTCCCTACCTGTCCTTGGTCGCGTAGAAATCCAGGGAGAAGCCGAAGTAGCTGCCAGGGGGCCCCTCGTACACCGTGGGCTGGGGGTGGAGCAGCTCCAGGCCGGAGGCCCAGCAGAGCCCCCAGAGCAGCAGCAGGGCCCCCAGTGGGGCAGGAGCGCAGCAGGCAGCACCCATCACCTCCTTGGCTCACCCCAAAATGTTCCTGGTGTGGCCCAGAGCTTCCCTATCTGGAATTCCCCATCCCTATTCTTATCTGGGGGGGGCACAGCAGGAAGGGCCACCCTGCAGCTGGGCAGCTGGGACAGGGCCAGCCCTGCTCTGGGACAGCGGCATCCGCCCGTCCCCGCTATCTCGGGGCTCAGGCGGCTGCGGTGGAAGCACAGCGTCCACATCCTTTGGCCCCGAGCCCCCTCGGCCCCACACTTAACGCTTCCACAGCCAGATGGAGTGGAGATGGTGGGGGGAACGCGGATGCCAGCAAAGCGTCTCCCCTTGCCCAGCATCCAAAAAGTCCCCGTGCCGCCCCAGGAGGGAAGCGCAGCCCAGACTTTTCCAGGGAAAGGGCTCCCGGGGATGGTGCCAGAGGCAGCCATG
Source organism: Oxyura jamaicensis (assembly GCF_011077185.1). Classification (NCBI taxonomy): domain Eukaryota; kingdom Metazoa; phylum Chordata; class Aves; order Anseriformes; family Anatidae; genus Oxyura; species Oxyura jamaicensis. The sequence goes on along the minus strand of NC_048919.1, from coordinate 970,435 downwards.
GCAGGGGCCCTGTGCAGCTCCGGCCAGCAGCTGTGGGGTTTTCACCACTTTAACCCACCTGGTCTCCCCTGGCCCACAGTGTGGCCGCTCCACGCCGGGGGATGCTGCCCAGGCCAGCTGCAATCAGCACCCAGAGCCAGGAGAAAGCCACGCAGGACTGCTCCAAGGCAACTGCTGTTCTCTCCCCCAAAGTGCTTAACTGCCCCTATCTTGCAACATGTGAGTGCTGTCATTTGTCCAGGCCCCCAGCTCCAGGGGCAAGCAAGGAGGGACCAGGCAAAGGCAGCCCACAGCCCTGGTGCAACCACCAGCAACACCGGGGGCTTAGGGCAGGGAAAAGGGGAGCACCCCTCTCTTCTCTTCAGCCAAATGGGGACCTAGCAAGTCTCTGACACTTCAGCTTGCAAAGCTGGGGCAAAGCCGCTAAAGCAGCAAGCCCCAGGGCTGGTCTTTGTGCTCTGCCACCAGCGTAGGGCAGAGCCCCCAGCACAAAGACCCAACGCACTGAGCACCGAGGCACGATGCCACTCCGTCCCCAAAAGCACAGCCCCAGTCCCATCCCTGCCCCTGGAGCAGGTGGATCACAGGAGGAGGGAAGCGTGCAGCACCTGGGGGGTTGGAGGCTCCAATCCAGAATAACGTCCTTAGAGCAGCGCTAGGCAAGCAGAACCTAGCACAGCAGGAGCAGACGCTTGCAGCCAGGCTCAATGTATTTGGCCCAAGGTGTCCCAGTGGCATGAGCTCATCTCCAGGGGAAGACGAAGCGAGCACCCAACGCTGGCACCTCACAAAAATGAGAGCCCTGCGCTACATCGCGAGGAGCAGCTTCAGGACATTTCACACGTTTTTCCACAAATCATTGGTTTATTAGAAAGGTTTTTTTTCCCCCCTCATTTTACAGCATATATATATATTTATATATATCTTATGTGACAAAGTTAAATACAGTCTGTTTATGCTCGTTAAGTAATGATAGGTTAATTATTTTTAGCACTATTCCGGAAGTCAAAAACAAAAAAAACAAAAAATCCTGACTGCAGTGTGAAGGGTGCCAGAACACGCATATTGAATCTAGAAGCTAATGAAGCTCAGCACTGAAACATTAATACTGTATTCTGTTAATTATTTACAGATAAATTGAGTCCCTTTTCTGACCGTTGTGATTCAGTCCAACCTGTCCAAATGCAAAGGCTCTTGTTTAAATAATGAGGAAGCTCAGAGTTTTCGATCCTTTTGGTCTGCCCCTGGGTCTCAGTTCTGTGCTTCTGGAGAGGAGGGAGGGAGGGAACGGCACCGAGCAGAGCCGCGGCCGCCTGCTCCAAAACCGGGCCGCCAAAACCAACCGTGAGGGCAGGGCCTGGAAGTGGAATTGGTTCACAGGCATGCCCCAAACCTGCACTAACACCAGGAGAACCCGAACCCAAAATACCCAACCCAGGTCCTGGGGCCAACAGCTCTTTGTGTTGGCCTCAAAGCCCCTGTGGTTGGTGCTACCCTGCGCCAGGGAACAATGCAGGAAGGAACAGAAATCCCTCACGCCCCACCACGGAGGGGTGTGGGCACAATGGATCCGTTACAAACCAAAGCCCCTGGCCCTGTGTGTACAGTGGTGAACGGTGGTGGTTGAAAGGTTCTTCTGTCAGCAGGAGACAGTACGGACTGCACAGCCGGTACAAACCTGGGGGGTAAGAAAAGAGTGGGGGGGAAGGGGAAGGAATTCTGCACTCTGGGGGAGACAACCCCAATTCCTGACACTCCTGAGACAGCCTCCAGTGTCAATTCCTATAAGTAGCTGCTTAGTACAGACCAGGAGCATGCAGCAAGCCCCCGCTGCTTCCCCGAGTACACCGCTCCCAAAGCCAGCACCTTCCACACGATGCCGTTCATTAGCTGTTAGAGTCACCGGTGTCGTCCACGCACCTCATGTATACCGAGTCGCACGTTTTTCTTCTGCAAAACGCTAAATGAAGGTGGATTTTTTTTTTTTTTTACATCTTATAGTACATAAAAACTTCAAAAATACATGAGCTTGATAAAATATACATGCTTAGTTCATTTTGCATCTAGCTGAAACTATAAAGTTGAACCTTTACAAGTGTCTTATTTCACCTACGGCAAACATATTTACACAAAAGCCACCAGAACAAGTACCACTAAAAGAACTGGCTGTAAAAAATATTATTGCGGTATACTACAAATGTAACCTTTTTATATGAGCTACAAAAAGCAGCATCTTTGTTTACAGAGTTCAGTGCAATTCTTTACATTAAAAAAAAATCCTATAAATTAATAAGGAAACCATCAGTATTACAGAGGAAAGAACACACTTTACATACTCCCATCACTCTCCCCGGTCCTCTGTATTGCTTCAGTTCCTAAAGGGATTTTTCTTCTCTCTCAGCTGAGAGCCTCTTTTGCAACACCTCTAAAGATGGAGGTCAGAGCAGATTTTTTTTTCCCTTTCTTTCCCAGGAGAAGAGTGGTCAAAGCCTAGACTGAAATCACAAACTACTGATCTGAGAACCTCTCTCCAGTTCACAATGTACAGAAGGTGTCAAGGTGCAGTCCTCACACAGGAGAATGTTAATGCAGGATGGAGAAGGGTCAGGGCTTGGAGCACACACACAGCTCTTCCGTTCACTTCTGCTTCAAAATTAGATCTTATTTCCACCTTTGCTGCTTACATTAAGAAAAAAGAAACCCAAGGACGCAGCAGTAGGATGCCAGGAAATCTCCTGCAATGCCTGAAAACTGGTACTGGCCCAGACAAAACAAGAGGGGCGCTGCCCTTCCATCAGTCTCCTTGCCGGGATCCACAGCTGTCAGTTACTGAATGTTTCATCGCTGATTACAAGCACGATTCAATCATGCTGACTATTTTAATTAGATGACCTCATTAAAAGGATTTTAGAGACCTATTAGTGTGCACAGAATATCACTTACACATGGCGGCAGGAGAATGACTAAGTGTAAGAATCCAGGGAAAAAGCCTTTCCGAGTGCCTTGCCTGTCTGTGCTCGAGAAGACTCCTCCGGCACAGCGCTAGGAACGCGGTGGCGGCGGGGCCACGACAGCTGCTGGCAGTGGCTGCACACAGCGCCTGCGGACTGCCCTGCCGCCCGCTGCTACCCAGCCCTCCGGCCACGCCTGGCTTCTTTGGCTGCTAAAGAGTGAAAGGAAATTCTCAGGCCTCACCTGCCAGCTAGATCAGCTTCAACCCCTTCCCAAAATGCAAAATATTCTCCTTCCTCCAAGGTTACGTCGCTCGTCCTTCATGTGCCGTGACTCGGGGGGTGCTGCAAGTCCTGACCTGAGAAAATGGGGTGCAGCAAGGGGTGAAGATGTAACGCTGTAGCGGCCGCAGCAGCAGCGGGTCTTGGGGCAAGAAGGGTCGGGTAAAGAGCATGAGGAACTGGGTGAAAAGTAAAGGGGCCCGGATGGATGGCTGATGCCGGAATGATGTGGATGGGGTGGCTGGCTAGAAACGTAGCAGGGTGCCCCGGAATAATCGAGTGGGTCAGGTGGGATAACGAGATGGGCGTCAAGTGGGGCTGGGGTATATGATGAACCTGAGCAAGAGGCTGGGGGTGGGGGTGGGGGTGGATGCCGATGGCGGCGGCGGCCGCAGCGGCATGGTGCTGCAGGATGGCGTGCTGCACAGTGGTGATGGAGGTCGCGGATGCCGCCGCCGGCTGCTGGATGTGGATGGGCTGCAGGGCAGGCGCTGCTGGCGCCAGCGCGGTGGAGGCAGGAAAGGCCTTGACCTGCTTTGCGAGGAGCTGCTGCTGGATGTGCTGCTGAGCAGCCTGCTGCAGTTTGCTGTACTTCTCCATCTCTTCGGGTGTAAAAGTGATGGGCTGGCTCTCAAGTGGTGCCAGAGAGGCATCTTCTCCTCCTTCTCGGTCTCCTTCGATGCTCGGCTCCCCGCTCTGAGGCACGTAGCCGGGAAAATGCTCCACATCAGGGACCAAGGGCATCATACTGGCTTCCACAGGCACAGGCTGGCTGCCCCCGTCCATGGGTTCCAATGCATCGCCATCGCTCGGGTCCGAGAGGAAGTTGTGCTGCATGACCAGATCCCCAGAACTAAAGCACTCGGGCAGCGCTGGTGCTTCGAGGGGAATGGACGACATCTCCACAGTGGGTTCGTCGCGTTTCTGCTCATCTAGAGGTTTGTCCTGCATAACCATCACCACTTCTTCCAGGAGAGACTGGCCGGCCAACTGAGTCTCCTCCACGCCTTGGGAAGCATCCTCAGAGTCCGATAGCTCTTGCTCTTCGCCCCTCTCTAAGCCAGACTCTTCATATCTTTTTGCATTTGGTTTTCGGATGGTTGGCAATTTCCCAATTAAAGGGAGAACTGGTTTGTTGCCTAATGAAGGAGGAAGCTTGGGGCCAAAGTAGCCCTGTGGAGGGTCTTTGAGTTTTATGCCCACCTTGTTTGCCCCTGCTAGCATTTCATCAGTAACACAGGGCTTCTTCTCAACCTTCCTGGACTGGATCTTTTCCAGGAGAAGTTTTGCAGTCACGGAGTTTCTCTCTTCTGGACTGCAGTCACCTTCCGAGGCCCTCCCGGTGCCAGAGCTGCTGCTGCTGTTCTGGGAGAGAGAGCCAGACCCTTTGAGATCCTCGCCTTTGCCGTCCTCCTTCTTCAAAGCTCCTTCATTTCTGCTTGTTCGGAAGTAGTGAGGAGACTGTGAGCGATAGATTTTGGACCTGATGAAGTCTCTTCTCCCTGACCGCCTCTCTTCAGGGCTCTCATGGCCTCGAGAGCCCTTTCGCGAGAGCGACCTCTGTGAGTGGCTTCTCGTACTGCGGCTGCGATCCCGGCTGTAGCTGCGACTTCGTTTCCAGCTGCGACCTGTCACACTTCGGCTCCTCCTCTTGCTTCGACTGCGGCTACAGCTGCTGCTTCGTGTTCTGCCTCGACTCCGTGTTCTTGACCTTCCTCGAGGGGGGGTTCGGCTCCTGCTTCGACTCCTTGACCTGCTCCGACTCGAGCTGTAGTCGTCTTCAGAAGAGGAGTACTTGCGCCGCTTTGATCTGTGATTTGAGCTGTTGTAGTCAGAGTCATCCTCTGAGTCGTGGGACCTCTTTGAGTGGCACCTCGACCGGTCGCTGTAGTCGCTGTAGCTGTCATCCGAGTAACTTCTCCGGCGGCTGTACCTGCTCTGGTCTGAAGAAGCATCGGAACTGGTGGAGTAGGACCGCCGAGATGAGTGCCTCCGCCCCGACCTGGAGCGGCTCCTGGAGTGGTCGCTGCCAGAGTCGTAGTCATCGCTGTACTGCGAGGGAGATTTCTGCCGGGAGTGCTTCCTGTGGGAGCCCTCGTCGCTGTCGTAATCCCCACTGCTCTGCCGGCTCCTGCGGCCGGACCTGCCCAGAGAGGGGCCAGCACACCGCCTCCTGGCAGCCGGCAGCTGCTGCAGGTCAGCCTTGTGTTTCTTGCTGCCATGCTCTTGGCAGGAGTTACCACTGTCCTCTTTCTTACCGCTACTTCCCTCTTCAGCAGACAGAGACTTCCTCTGCAACTCCTGAGAGCACCGCTTTTTCTTCTGGAAATGGCTACAGTCCTCAGACAGTTCGGTTTTCAGTGCCCGTTCTGATTCAGTAGAAAAAGATGATTTGAGTTTCTTGTGTCTGTGTTTTTTCCGTTTCTTGGGTTTCTCTTCCCCCAGGTCAGTTTTTCGGCTCTTCTCATCAGGTTCTTCCTTGTGTTTACGTTTGTGTTTGCTGGACTTTTTGTGCTTCTTTTTCTTTTTATGTTTATGGGATTTTCCAGATTTATTCTTACCAGTTACATTTTTACTACTGTCGTCTCCCTCTACCTTACTCATGTTTGCGAAGTTAGATTCCTGCTTGTTCTGGGAGCCACAGGCAGACAGAGATTTACTTTCCATTTTCCCAGCAGAACTGTTAGCTATGCTTTCTGCCTCCTTGGGTTTGCTCATCTCTCCAGATTCTAGAGTCTGAACATTTTCTTTACAAAGGCCTCCTGGATCCTTGGATTTCTCTGCCCCTTTGCCTTTAGCATCTTTGTTGCGAGACAGCTTGAAGTCAAAATACAGGGGATTACAACTGTATGAAACAGAAGGTTCTGCTTTGGTAAATATGAGCAGCTCTGAAGGCCACTGGAGAGTAGTGCTCTCATCTTTACTCAGAACTGGAAAAAAAGGTCCTGTTGGATGTTTTGGTCCTTCAGTGCCATCTTTACTGCTTGGGACAGGCTGAGTGACTTCCTTATTAGTGTCTGGCTCTGGGAGATTGCTCTCTGTAAGATGCTTGCCCTCCTGCATACTTGCATTTTCTGGAACTTCTTTTAGCTCCGTTTTGCTCTGCTGAGCAATAGTTTCAGTAGTACTCTGTTCCTTCTGCTGCACTGTGCTCTCAGCAGCCTTCTCTGCATGCTTGCTGGGTTTGGGTTTTGGAGAATTACCCTTTTTGACTTCATGTGTGGTTTTTTTATTCACATTTTCAGCTTCCATTTGTTCTGTAGACTTCATGAAAAGCAGGAATTGAAAATTAGGCTTTACTTTACAGTGGGCTGGGGGAATATAATGATAGTATTCTGGTTCAACTGCCATTGGTCCATCTTCTCGTCTCATCTTTTTCAGTTTAGATAACGTAGTGGCCAGAGAGCCACTATCTTTGTCATGCTGGTCATCTTCCTCCGTCTTGCCATCAGAATTATTTGTGCTTTCACCCTCACCAGATTTCTGCAGACTTCCTGCATCTGAGGACCCTCTCTCATCAGCTTTTCCTCCATCTGCAGAACTTGATTCTTCCACATGGTCCTTGAAAACAGAAGCTATGGTCTCAAGCTTCACCGGAGTCTTCTTAGCAAATGAAAATGACACACCTATCTTTTGCAGTGGAGTTCCCAAAGCGCTCTTAATGCCAAAACTGATTGCTTGAGCTGACTGGAGGGGCACTTGGCCTGGCATAAGGGTGCCACCAACTTGTCCAGTGTTAAGAAAACCTCTGTCCATTGTCATCTCTGAAGTTTGGCCAGACATTGTTTGGACAAAAGAACCGCTGTTGGCTGCAGAATCATCATCATCTCCACCTTCCTCATCCACAGCCACGGTGGTGGTTCTGAACATGGGTCCGCTTCCAGGAGCGCTGTATGAACAAGGTAAGACAGAGAAAACAGCTGATGGCCATTTGTATGCCTTTGCAGTCAGTTTCATGCCTCATCTAAAAATCTTTTACTCATTTCAAGTACTCTTGTATCCACAGACATGCATTAAAATTGCGTTAATACCTGTTTGATATTTTTAGCGTTATCACATAATGAAAGAAAATTTATTGCTGGATAAAGCAATTTGGGAATGCTCTGGAATACCAGTTCAGTGAATCCTCTCCAACAAAACACAGCATGAGGCCAAACTTAAGCATGAAGCTTTTCCCTCAAAATTCATGCAGTCCCAAGCAGCACTCCTGCCCACACGCTCCAGGGGCGCTCAGGGATCCCCCATACTCACCATTCAGGCTGCCTTCTCTGTTCAGCCAGTTCATGAAGACGTCGGAGGGCTTTCTCCTGCTTCCTTTCATCTTTACGCGATCTCGAGGAGACGTTGCGAGCAAATTCCCTTTGCTTGAGATCTTTCAACCTCTGAGGCAAAAGAAAGCAGGGACGGATTAGATAAACGTGGCTGTGGCAAGTGTCCCAAAGAGTCTCTTTGCTGTAGCCCCGGGCAGTTTGCTGTGAAGCCCCTCCCCAGTAACATTTATTGAGCTAGGATGGGGTAAGCAGCATCTTAGCTCAACAAAACAAATGGAGCACGCTGCCATCCTTCCAGCAGCTACATGGAAAGGAACTTGAACACTTTTGGCTATGACTTCGAGGTCTGTGTATGCATAGTCAACGCTACTGGTTTTCTTTAGCATGTACAGTAAAGCCGATGTCAAAGCAACAAGCAAATTCTGGAAGGGAAAAAGAAGACTTTACTCTGCTGCTCTTGCAGGGTGCAAATGTACATCACAAACAGTGCATGACAGAAGTCTTAATAGCATAGGCGAGAAAACAGAAAGGGATTAGCTAGTGCAAGAGTTACCTGGATATTATATCTTACAAAAGCAATGTACAAGTTACATTGGAGAAGGTGCCAAAAATCCCATGCAAATGATTCCAGTAAGCAAATAAATAATACAACATACACCACAAACAATTACTTGCTTTCCTGACAGCAGTTCTGAGACAGCCTCTCAAGAAACAAAACACTCCAAAATGCAGTGGGGTCTTTTTGGGTTTAATACTTTTGAGGGCAGAAACAGTAAGTTCCCCAGAAACCTTATTGTATCAGGAAGCAAACCTAAACCCAAGGAATTTCAAACATCGTCATGTCACTGAGGATTTCTAGATATACAATTCTAATAGCAATTGAACATCATAGTCTTTGGAAAATTTTTGGAAGTCCTTGTCTTAAAGCTCTAGGAAAAGGGGTTGCTGTTTTTCTTTTGAATACATGTGAAAATTCATAAAAGCCATTTTTAGAGTGCTATACAGAAGTTAGTGAAAGCTGCAAAGAAAGACCTATACCATCCTAAGGGATTGAGATACCTTTATCTTTTTGTTTTTATACACAATTTGAAACTCTTTCAAGAGGCCCAATTTCAGAAGCCATCACATATCCAGCTTTTGAAGAAGATCCATGATTTTCAGGCATTTCACGAAGGGCCTGAAAGACTAATGGCACTCAAAGCAGTAGTTGCTTCAGAAAAATCATCGTGTAAGGCATGCAAATCACTGGTGAATTCTGAATATACCTTCTGGCTTGATGACTCTGCCCCGTTAACGGAGCAAAGTCACATACTGGTACACACAAAAGAGTAGATCTGAAAACTAACCCAAAGAGCAAATTGAAGAAATTTAATTGGCCCAATGTAAAGAGAACATTGCTTTGTGAAAAAGGGGAAGATTTTACAAGACAGAGGATTCTCTTGCCTAGTCATATTTACTAAATGTGGTTGGGCTTTACCAAAATCAGAGGGGAGGACACACAAAAAATACAGCTATAGACACCAGTAGAAAGAAACTCACTCTTGTGATCTGGACTCCAAAATTAGAAGGGTTTGCTTTCAATACATCAGCTGAAAATGTCACATCACAAAGAAGAAAAGAAAGTAAAAATATAACGAGAGCGGAAGAGAAAAAAAATACGAAGCAAGCGTTACTACACAGCTCTCAGTGCGTCTGCCAGCTACTCTATGGAGCGGGAGCTGAGCTAGTGAAGCTACAGGACTGACTTTGGGGAGTCTGGAGCAAGAGGAGGGAATGCACACACACACAGCAACGATCCCACCTGGAGCAATGCAGCTACTTTCACCATGACAAGTAAAGGGCTCAAGGATTTTGAGGTGTACGTTAAGCGGTGAATAGGAAATTTATTTCCAGAAGAAGAAAAAAAAAAATAACATACTAAACAGTGCTATCAGCTTTTTCATGCCAATTTAAAACGCGTATCTAAAACGCTCCAGGAAGCTAGAGTCACCGACAGCTGACCAAACTATTTAACTGGGGTCTGACGCCAAGTCTCTGGATCACTCTTCCATTTGGAAAAAACACGACCCAGCTTTTTCCAACAGAAATGAACTGGGACCTTTTGCTTTAACGAGGAAGATGCAACAGAGCACTCAGACACACTGCCATCCCCCGACAGCCTTAAGCATCTCCCCACGAACCAAAACAGGCTCCAAGCCCATTGATAATGATGCAGCTGCCCACAGCGCAGTCCTGCCTTCATTCCAACAGACGACTGAAATGAAAGCAGAATTAAATGCCCATTTCCTTACTTGCTGACCTTTGTGTGCCTCTGCTGGCCCAAGCCTCCCACCCTCTTACTGTGCAACACTTGTAAATCAGAAGTGATGAAGCAAGTGAACTCCAGATGCACTGAAGCTCCAAAATATGCAACGTGGCAACAACTGGCTGTGCTAACTGACACATGCGACTGAGGATAACAACAACTAGCCATGTTTTCCAGAGCTCTGAGAATTTATTACTCCCAGCTTGAACAAAAAGTTAGTCTGGTTTTAGCACGCCAAGTTTCCAAAGGAATATGGGACCTCAAGGCTGAGTTTCTTTGTGTAGCACGGGGGCCACAAGGAAGAAGGGTCTTGCTGGGGAACTTCAGGATACAAAATCTCTGTGACCGCACCATGCCACCTCCTTGGGACTGCAAGTGTAAGATGCTGAGCTCCGCTAGGCTCCATATCCTTGGCTGACCTCGAGTGGTGGATCTTTCACTAGAAATCATTTCTAAAGCAGAAACAAAGTTTGCAAATAGCCAAATTCTGGCAAACCTGGCTGGACTGCGTGATGTTACAGAAAAGCAGCCTGGGGTGGGGGAACAAGGGAGGACAGAAAAACAGAGGGCTGACCTGCAAAACCAGGGCACGACAGCATCCGTGCTCACAGGCTGTGGATGAGCACTCAACTATTAAAACAGCCAGAACTGTTCAAAATAATCTCACGCAGCAAGCCTTATTCCCAAGCCTTATTGTTCCCAGTGCCGGTCTGAAAGCAGCAACGTATCCGTGCAAGGAACAGCGGCAAAGTGACAGCTGTGCTGGCCGTCCCTCCCCAGACATGACCAGGCGAAGCAGCAAGAAGCCTCACGAGCAGTTTCACAGCACCAAGGGGAACGTCAAAGCCATGCAGTGCTTTTCAGTGCACTCCAGCTCTCAGCCTTCTCAGGAAACTATCTGAACAAAATCGAGGTTTAAGCCAGGCTTACAATTACAAAATTCCCTCCTAATCCTCAGGCAAGCATTCATCAGCCCCCCCAAACGGCCGCGTTGTGTTTGGGTTGCCTCAAAGGCAGCTCAAAGCCTGAGGCCATGAGCCTCGGCTGCCCCAAACACGTGGGCAAGGAAGGAGGAAAAGCAACAGGAGCATGGCACTGCCACTCAGCCGATCCTCAGGGAGGTTCTCTCCATGAACTCAAGAGGAGGAACCTGGGAACCTATCTTCTTGGGGTGAAACCAGCCCTTTTAAGCCTTCCCACCATGCTCGGCAAGACTCTGGTTTCTTCAGCAGGGTCAGGGCCACCAACCTGCCACGTCCTCTCTCAAGCCAAATGGATCCCTTCATGCCACTACAGGATTTAAAAACTAGCAAGCATTTTGTCCATGGTAGGCAGTGTGCTCTCTGAGGAAGCAGCAACATGTTTCCAAACTGCAAATGACGGTGACCACGGAACCGGGAGGTATTATTCTGTGATTTTATTACCTCCGCTGGAAGAATGGCCACAGCAGGAAGCCCAGTGACCAGCACACAGGGACACAAATCGCTAGGCGCTGAAATGAAGTTGATCTGAATTTCTGCCCTCGAGGCACAACCAGAAGAGCAGAACTTCACTGCCTCAAGCCCTCCTTCAGCCTGGTATATTGCTCTTTATTAAGATACCACCCACCCCAGCTTTCTAACAAAAGATGGTATTTTGAGCCTCATTTCTAACAAAAATCACTAAGAATTCGAAGTTTCAATGGGAGTACAATCAAGCTCTTAAAGAACAGGCTTTCTATAAAATCTGCAGCTACTTGAGTAATCTAGCACAGACAGCTACAGTAACGGATTATCTCCTGATCACTGCATAGCTCAGGAGGGGTAAAATTGGCGTACAACACCATTACCTTACAGTTCTCTTCAAATCAGCTTAAAGAGGCTGCACTCCTGCATCAATTTAAAGCTCTAGAGACAGAGCATCACAGACATGTGAAGGTGGTTAAATAAGAGGGGAAGATCAGGATTCAGAAACTGCTGCAGAAATAGGAAGAGAGTAAAAACTAAGCATGCACTACGGTAATCCTGCCTGAGAATTTGCTCACGTGAGATCGTACTGAGGCAGGACTTCCCCACTGCAGAATTAAAGCATCTTGCTTTTCAGGTTCACAGCCAACAGCAAATGGATTTTCTCAATTTAATTTCTTTGCATGACAAAGCCAGGCAATTTCACTGAACAGAGGCCTGTTTAACAGGCGCTCTGTGCTTAAAATTGCAGAGCAGAAGGAGATAAAAGTTATTCTCAGAAAAAAACAGCACTGCGGTGCTTTACTAGACCTGGAGATCTGGAACTTCCAGGACAAACACTCCATGCAAGAGGGGGGCACACCGGATTCACATGCAGCGAGATTCCTGCACTGGCTTGAAACAGGAGGCAGCCCACGTGACAGCACAATCCCATTACAGAGCCTACTCCTCCCCAGCTATTGTTCTCAAGTCTCTCTGCCAGTCCCTATTAAATAAAATAACGCACTTTTCATTATATGCCAGCAGATTCTTGGCTTTCTGAACTCTTGATGTATGCTTGATTCTTTTTCACAAAAGCTTCTGGGAGTGAACTATGCCATTACTGAACACGAGCTCAAAGGATGGCAACCTTTGTTTTATCATTTCCCACAAGTGATAATACAATGCTTACTTTTGGTAATCAACATTCTTTGCATGATAATAAACGAAGTGAAGAGAGCAGAGGGGAAGCGGCAGGCATCTGAAGTTTCATTTCATCTTAATTTCTTTCCTGACAACTCCTTTTCCCTTTATGAAAATATACCACAAGTTAATGGAACAGATAGCCCAATGACACCGATCTGCTCACCCCTCAGGCCGGGAGCAGTACTTGTAACCACGAAGCCCAGGCCTTGCACACTGAAAACTTATTTTATTGAACACTCTCCACTTATGTCTAGAGCGCACATCCCCATTTCTCGAGGGCAATGCATTTCTACAGCATACAGTAGAGAAGTCTCTCATATAACACCGAGTATCTTGGAGATGGTCTCAACTCTTCTACATTCATGCTGTGCTCGAAGACACAAGATTTTGGAAAGCACAAGTACAATTCTTCCCAAACCAGAAAGTTCAGGGTTTGGTTTCAGATTACTCATCAACCACAGCGGTGACTGTGTTGGTGATTTTATTGTGCTTTAACATGGCTCTCCCCCTTGGCATTAGAAACAAAGATCCAGTTAATTAGGCAGGAAGAGAACCACAGATCTATAGTTTCACTTTTTAGTTCCACCCCCTTTCTCAAAGAACCTCTTTAGGGAAATATATTCCCTTTGTCCCTTTATAAAGAGAACCTATGAAAGACAGAGGTAATCATCTACACCTCCAAAATGCCTCACATTTAGAAAAAAAATAAAATTAAAACTACATAAAAGAGTATTTCAATACTGGTTAGAGTTCTCACAGTTAACCTGGCAAAAGTTCACAGGAACATGTTTTTTGCACTGAATACAAAAGGTGAATGTCTTTATTCTGTAGGGTCAGTGACTCAGTGAACAGCTCAGCCCTTCATCAGGCATGCTAGCAGTAATAGATGGCTACAGTATAAACATGAGATTCTGGATGTAAACTCTCAGAGGAAGTTAAAAAAAAGTAGAAGGAGACTGCAAATGCTACATTAGTTACTGCTAAGACCGTTCCAAGCACAGCGCTTTAACAAACTGCTCCCTGCAATGTGTGATCCAGATGAGGTTTATTTGATATTCACTACTGCTGCGCACTACCTGGGTACAAGCCCAGATAAGGCGACACTTATTTTTCCTCCACCAAACTCTGGTATGAAATATTCTATCTTGATGTTAAAACCAAATTAAGGGCCAAGTCTGATGTAATGCTATAAAGACGCGTTCCCACCAACTCCAGAGTATTCGAGGACTGGGGAAGCTCTCAAGCACCTGGACATCACATATGCAGATCCACAGGAAAGAAGCACAAAACCCAAAACGGCTCCATCCTCACTATCCAAGTTCCTCACTAACTGCAGTTTTCTTTCTACACCTGCCTTCTTCCCACATTTATCTGTTAATTAAAGGCAGTCACGACTGTGCAGCATCAGAGGCGGGGGTCCTTTGTAAGCTACCACTTAGCTCTAGCTGCCAGGGCTCAAGAGCTTATAGCTAAAAAAAATATATACCAATTAAAGATATCAGTTGCTTTCCAGGGCACAAGAAGTTATTACATCTATGGTAACAGCACCTTCCAAATGCTCACTGAATGAACTTTAGAGGGACTGAGGTTTTTTCTTCTTATGGTGCCATCTGTATGAACCTGAGCTGCTTTTAGTCTTCTGGCTTCCCCCTCAGATGGGCTGGCCAACCCGTGAATACGGTTCTTTAAAAACATTTGTACTATTCATTTCAAGAACTAACCTATTAAAAAAAGTCTAGAGAAGAACATTACATACCTACAACATGATGTTTAAAATACAAGCCAGTGATTTGTCATAATAAGTTTAAGATCATTTTTCCAATTAAGGTAATCTAGAAATACTGCCTTTTGGATAGAAACTTGGTGTTGATGTCGACTCAGACATAACCAAATGCCATGAAAACAGTGCAGTCAGGAAGTAAAAAACAATAAAGCCTCCCCTTTAATTGTTTGGTGTGAATAAGTTGGTGGTTGGTCCAAAATTTATCCGGTAGGGATCAATACACTTACCGATCATCCCTGTTTCGCAATAATCCTGAGTTCCTTCCTGGAATACAAGACAGCGTCTTTATAACTCGGGAGAAGAAAGGGATCTGAAGATGGAATGTCTATTTACAGAGACAGTCTAATGTTCACTGAGCCACAGAAGGAACAAGGAGACACTTGAATGCCGTGGGTATGTGCAACTAAAAATACTTAAAAGCAATAACGATCCTGTGGAAATCTCTTCAACAAGCTAAGGCAAACCTGAAGCTCTGACACCTCGAGAATTACTGCTGAGAAGACAAAATGTTGCTGAAGCAATACGCACTAAACTGGTTTGCTTAGTTGTCTAGGATGCTGTAATGTCTCATCTTTCCAGGAAAACCTACTGATTAGCCTACTTTTAAGAAAACTGTTTTTCTCAAAAAATTGTGTTGGCCTTTATGTAACCTTGCCTCCCTGTCCGAAGAGGCAAAACGTGAAACATCAGCGTGCAACATTATGAAAAGGTAGTTGTTACTCTGGATGCTACCTCACAATTCAGAATAGACTGTCAGAAATGGGCCTATGTTGAGCGATCACAAACAACACCTGTGAGATAGTGTTACTTAGGCAAATTTGCCTTTGTTGTTTCTAGGTAGCTTCAAGTTCAGTTACTGAACACTGATCCAACAGGGTGACACACATTTCAGCACGACATAGCGCTGAGCAAGCATTTTCCCCCCTAAATATAGCATGATTGCTGCTTTGTTTAAACCCCTGCGTAACTAGGAATTAATGCTGGGTGACTTATCAAGATTTTAAAGGCTCATTCTCTCCAAAGCCTGCCAGAAGTTGCTGCAATGGACACAAAAATTGTCCAAGAGCATCAATTGCTTTACAAATGACCGTCTGTAACAACCAATCCCCAAAGTCCTTTCTATGGATGAGAAGATTATGCTACCCTGTGCAGTACCAAGACTTTCTTTCCAGCCATTCTTCTTGCACCCCTTCTGGTGACCATTTAAACAATCCACGAGGGGTGTGGTTTGTTTCTCTTTCCACGGCATCTGTAGAGACTAGAACCTTACTAACCTCGTGTCAGTCCCTCATTAACCACCCAGTTGTTTTGAGCAGGAGTAGCCACTTTATCACACTTTATCACCACACTGTAAGAATGTACCACAAACAGGTCCTTCCACCTCCTAAATAGATGCATGCATGTAATAGCAGTCAAGTTGCAACAAACAAGTTGATGGAAAAATTTAGACAAAGTACACTGCTATCAGGTATCACAGCTGTGCCACCAGCTCGGGCAAGGCAGCCTGTTTTCCCAATACAAAGCACATGCTCTTTATCTAGTAAACCACAATTCATCGCAGAACTCAGACAGAAATTGCCCTACCATGAGATTTCCTATTAAGTTTCCCTCAGCAAATTTACTTCGAACTATCACATCCTGTACTCAACACATTAAAAATTCATGTTCTGTAATGTTATATTCTCATTTTAAAAGCTGTTGCTTCACTTTCATTTTGCAAGACCTAGCACTTCGCAGCACATCCTCCAGAAGTTATCAGTGTTTTAATGATCATATTGTTAGAATTTATAATTAACAATACCAAAAAGTCTCCTTTGAGCGATTTTATCCCTAGATGAGCACAACATTGCTATCTGCTTTAAATTTACATCTCATTTAGCAGCTTCAAATGGTCAAATAGATTAGCCTAACACATGAACTTTTATTATTTATTATGCCACACAAAGTATCACATGGATATTGCAGTATATTCTACCTTGGGACAAAAGCCAATTCCGCAGATTCTGAATCGATCTTCTCATGAGCACTACAGAATTTGAAAACCACCCCCCTCTTTTGCAATTCTTTTGACACAGCCCATTATTTCCTAGTCTCTTCTCAGTAACTTGACAGAACACAATGAAGTTTTTAAAACATCCACATGGAACATCATCAGACTCTGCAGTTGTATTACTATAAAAGCTGATGCAAACTGGGAGCCATCCATATCCACGTGTATTCTTCCCAGCTTAACAGCAGCCCATTCTTGCTAGTGGGTCATTAAAAACTGGGGCTTCTTGATGTAAACAATGGCTTTGCTGTACAGGGCTGTGGGTTTTTTGTTACGAATGGTGGGTATACAAATCCTAACCAGTGACACAAAACACCTATTCCTGGGGCTATGAGCATAATAAGCACACTGGGGAAATTCAAAGTATTAACCACAAACAAGACCGCTGCAATGAACAGAAAATTAATGAGCCATGCTATCAACAACTTTTTACCTGCTTGTGAGCATGATCATAAGAGTTTATGTGGTTGTCAAACTCTTGATGCTTTTGATACTGCTTGTCACAGAGTTCACAGTAGAAGTTTGCTCTGAGGTCTTCCAAAGCCTTGGCAATTGCCTTTTCTTTATCAACATAATCCTGCAAAATTAAGAAAAAACGATAGTTAAAACTCCTGTAAAACAATCAGGAAGATTCCTTTAAGGAAAAATATTCCTTAAGAAAACCTTAACATACACTGATGATTAAAGTACCTTTTTTAAACCAGTAAGTCTTTACACATTAAAAAGTATGAAGAATAACTTGGCTGTGCTATCAACCCAGTCTTCATTCGGTCTCCTGACAGAACATAATATTATCATTAGCGCAGGTATCTGTAAAAGGAGACTGCTCAAAAAGAGTTAGAACTGACAGCCCTATGACAGTCCTCTTCCACCTGCAAGAAGTAAGCCTGCTGGATTGCCTGAGATTTAAAAGAAAAAAAAAAAAAAAGAAGAGGTTCAAAGCCCCAAGCTAACACACAAACTGGCAGCTGCCTGCTCACAAAAGGCAACGCACAAATACACATCGAACCCATGGAAGATCGCTGCTTTTGGAACAGACTCTTAGAACTTTAACCACTGACACTTCCACCATTTTGAGTGCTAACAGATGTCTGCTCGATCTCGATTTGTGTGTATTTCACTAGGGATGCACACAGATAGGCGGCTGGGAAAGCACTGCTCAGAAACCATTGAGCCTAACTGGCTTCAGTGTAATTTTACAGTCATTTTTCTGTCAGCAAAATCTTCCCAGGAGCAACACTGTCCATTAAGCTGAGTTCAAACAGCGATTACACCAGGACCGGGCACAGGCAGTTGCCATTTAGGGAGGTCTTCCGCCGCATTTTGTTAAAGGCTGTATACGCTACTTATTCCTTATATAATTCAACATGTTCCTAGGCACAAAACTAAACCTCTGAGCAAAAGGTGCCACGTCTAGATTGGCAATGGTCACATCCTCCTCTTTTGCTATAAAGAGAAGTAGCAGCTTTCAGCTTGGCAGGGTCAAAAAGCTCTGGGACTCACCCACGCAGCTGCCTGCTCGCTCGGTGCAAACCCCAGGCAAACCCTCAAACCGCTGCCATGGCTCGAGGCCTGCCGCCTGAAACCTGGCCCCGGCTGCTCTGAGACCCCATCCCCGTGGGGCAGCTGCAGCGATGCAGAGCGGGGCCAGCAGCCAGGGGCTCGAACACCCCGAAGCCAGGTGAGACGAACCGCGGGGCGAGCATCTGCTGCCTGCAGCCGAGGCTCCATTACAGCCCCAGCAGTGGAGGTAACAAAGCATCCGCACCCTGCACAAGGAAGCTGGGGACGGTTTACAAGTCAGAAGGACTTAACTGAGTATACTGAAAAAAGCTACAAAGGTTGTATCACAAAGGATGCTGTACTAACAGCAGCATACCCAGCACAGCTATTTACCTTACCCATTTCAATTGGAATAAAGAGAAGCGATTCAAGAAAAAAACAACCTAACGTCTGAGGAAAAGCATATAACCGTTTAAGAGTTTGTCTTCAAAACCAACTTTTTATGGGAAACTTTCTTGCATAAGAAAGAGGAGCATTAAAGCATTAAAAAACACTTAGAAAGCATTCTTCTTTTTATTTTATAAGATTTTGTTCAAGATAATGCAGTTAATCTCCCAGTTCTCACATCAAAGTTACTTTAACATTGCCAATCATGTTTTCTATAATGCTAGATTCATGCAAAAAAATCAGCATCCCAGGGGAAAAAAATCTGAGAAGTTCTACTGCTAAAAGTTTTGGTGTTTTTTTTTTATTATTATTATTATTTTTTTTCCATTTTAAAGCACTATCCAATCTTTACATATAAATCTGTTTCAAGTTCCTGCTTCCATCCATTATGGGAGGCCCTTGCTTAGAGGAGAAAAAGGCATCTAGAGATTTGAGCCTGAGGCAGGTCCCCACGAAGACAGGAAAGGAAAACAGAACAGCATGAGATTCACAGAACAATGACATTTAAAGTTCTTCTGAAACTCCAAACAAGCTTCCTGCACCATGTGTATTTTTTTCAGAGAGCATCCTGTGGCTAAACAATGGAAACAGCCATCTGAATTATCAGCACCTATACAAGAGAAGGGAATTAAAGAACATTTCTTGCTTCTGGGTTGCAGAGTTATCTGAAATTCCTTTGAGACTCACTGAATGGCTAATCACGATGCGGCCACAGTTGGCAATTGCATAACTGACTCCTGCGGAGCAATGAAAAATTTACACTTGCAGAGATTTTCACAGATTAATATGGAAATGCAACAGCCTAACGATGAAGCACACTAATAAAAATACATCCGAGTTGGGAGAGATTGCTGCTGCTCCACAGAGCTCCGGGAAAAGATCTGTGCTGAATACTGTCAGGAAGGGAAAACGCTCTCAGAGAGCAATGCACATCCAACAGCATTTGGAAAGACAATTGCAAAAACTAAGAACTTCACCATAAATTGCACTGCAGACTTGAGACAAACATCATTACACGCAATTCACACAAGACCTCCTAATAACCCTCTGAAATGAAGCAATGCTTTGCACCCTGCAGCTGCTGCCACCTGAAGATCCCCAGCACCGCAGCCAGGGGCTCGCTGTGGGACGGGATCGGGCTTTGGGTCCAATGCTGCCCGGGAACAGCTCCGTCAGAACTCAATCTCCTCGTGTTGCAGTGGGCGAGCGGTATGCCACCCGGCATGGACAGCATTGAAAACAACAGAAGACAAACAGCTTCAAGGAGAAAGCACACCTGGACACGGAGGAACTGTTCAGCACAGGCTATGTAAGCCGGTTTAAGAGCACGCCTGCACTTTTAAGGCATGCCAGAAGACATCACTAACTTCATTCAGCCCCAAAACTAATAATTAGTTTTATAAGAAATTACTTTTATTTTTAAATGAACAAATATGCCGGCAATTCTCTTTGTAAAGGAGTTCTGCTTTGTAAAAAGCACATTAAGGTCTCAACTTAAGGGGAGGGGGAGAATCAAGAAGGGAAGATAAAAGTTTTTATAGCTGAATAAACTGCCTGCAGTATTAACTGTTCAACCAGAGAAATGAAATTTTAGATTTGTTATGTTTGTTGTGTTTAATTTTAATGCCATTGAAACTACTTTTCCACTATTCTTCGAAGACTTAAAATTCATGCAAAAATGACACTTGGTTGTAGCGTCTGTGGCTCTTCAGCTTCACTACTTCTGAAGTCTCAGGACAACTGAAGGAGCAGCCTTTCTCAAGGCTTCGTGTACTTTCCAGGCTGCTAAGCCTGGAGTGGATTAAAGGACTAGCAAAGACCACATCTCCGCAGAGTGCCAAGTGGGAACTCAGTTACTGCTGGTTCAAGTATGCTCCAACACGCCATGCTCAATGCCAACGTGACAGCCCTTTTTTATCATTAAAAGGGAAGTCTTGGGTTTCCTTAAGTCTTACAGGTTTCAGAAACCCTACAGAAACATGGAATATACACGTATATTTTTTTAATGCAGCCTGAGAAATTCTTCTAAAGAGATACAGCCTATCGATTTCTCAGAACTGGGGCCATGTCCTGTGTTTTCAGAGGACAGCACGTACACAACCACTTCATAACACATTATTTGCTGCTTAGTAACAACAGATCTACACCTTGAGTAGACCCTTGTGCGTCCATCCCAACTTCTCATATTCTATGATTTTATGATACATCATTTCCAGTTGATAACTGTCCATCTGAAATTTGCATCTGCAGATTCTGCACTGACAAAGCAGCATGTTCACCAGGAAACTTTGGCAGCCCTGGGTCTAGGGAAGGACACGCTCTGCTTACCCTAGAACTGTTATTTCCAGAACAGGAGCAAAACACACTGACAGAAAGCCTTGCTGCTAACCTGCAGCTCTTTAGCAGCAAAGCAAAGACCAAGGTTAATTCTAGGAAGCGAATAACCCATTTGTTAAAATATAAAGAATCTCAAAACCAATAATAAACAAGAATAGGTAATTCCTACTACTATTACCGCAGCCTAACAGTCAGAGCCGTATCCTACTAGGACAAGTCCCCTCCCAGTGAGCCCCTGGGAATTTTGTTGTTAGTGCCCCCATTTCAGTACCTTGTATTTCTGCCTCAGCTCCTCGGTGTCTTCTTTCTCCACTTCCAGTACACGCCTCCGCTCAGTGGCATCTTCGGCGTAGTCAAGCTTTAAAAAAAAAAAAAAAAGTAATTTGTCCCATAAATACTTTGCACTACTGAGACTGACAGAATGCGTAATTTAAAAGATGAGGTTTGAAACAGAATC
This sequence comes from Oxyura jamaicensis, assembly GCF_011077185.1. NCBI lineage: Eukaryota > Metazoa > Chordata > Aves > Anseriformes > Anatidae > Oxyura > Oxyura jamaicensis. The sequence continues at coordinate 949,419 of NC_048919.1, read as the reverse complement.
TTTGCATATTGTACTTCTTCCTTGTTTTGTCATCCCACAGTGCAACCCACATGCAAAACAGCTCGCTAATCCTTCCGAGCTAGTGGCTCCCAGCAGGCCCATCCACTGCCAGCAGCAGCCTTAGCTTTGCAGAAGTGAAACTCAAAAAGCTGAGTTTAGGGTGCTATCCAGACCTCCCGTAACCGGTGGTAAACAGTGTGCATTTTGAGCAGAAACGTTTGCTTATTATGTTGATTTAAGAGCAAGTTTTTCTTCACCTTGACGCACAAATTCTTACTTTTTAATTTCTTCCCTACAGACTCTCCGAGATCCAGGCAGTCAGTGAGAGGGGCCGTGCCGGAGCCAGGCAAGCTTACCTCCATCTCCATCCGCCCCATGCCCATGACATCGTACTTGACGACAATCGGGATGGGATCCGTCCTCCCTGTAACAGGAACACAGGCAGGTGGTCAGCGGCTGGTCCATGTCCACAGCTCACTTGACACATTGGGTTTGGGTGGTTAGAGATCTTGCCTTGGAGTGCAGAGACCAGAAAGCTACAGTGAACCAAACACAAGCCATTCTCACAGCTTACAGCCAAACCTGCTTCTCGGCTCCAAACCGGCTCAAGTCTAACACTCCTTATACTGACAAAAGCTATGCTCTGAACATTAACTGGTTGGGTAAAACGTACTTGTGGTTAATGTTCAACCATGGCAAGTCCTAGCACGTGGATGCTAACAGGACTTGAGCAATGAACCTTCTCCGTGCTTCCACACCGGGCAATACGTACTCCTCATCTTCTGATACAAGCAAAAAAGCTATTACATGTGTTTTATTGCACTGCCACATCGAGAATTGATCATGACTTCCCTGTGAAAAGCGTGGAAGCCTCCCTCCCACCAGCTTTTGGCACTTCCCAAGAGGAAAGGATGCTAATCTGGCGGAGCGGCACGTAAGCCAAGCTCTAAAGGACCGCCGCCAACCCAGGCCAGGTGGTCAGTGCCCTGCTTCCCAGCCCCTGCGGAGAGATGCTCCAGCACCTGCTGTGTCATCTGTAAGCTGTGAAAAGGACTAGTTGCGAAGAAAATTGACTTTGAACTAATCAAACTATGCTGGAGATTTATTGTTGGTTGTTTTTTTGTTGTTGTTTAAACATATCTTTAATCCACTCATAACCAGCCAAACAAAGCAAAATGGGGCAGACAAGCACTTTACTACCACAGCTTTTTTTAATTTGTATTTATTTATTGAAATTTTACATCACAACTCGCACTGTTTGTTGTGATGTAAGCCCACTGAAAAAGTACTTACCTTCTCTGGTGCATACCTTGAGTAAAAAAACAGAATGTTTACTTCCCTTATTATTGCTCTTGGTTTGGTGTAAACAACTGTTTTGTTATACACACATACAACATATATTATACCTTTGGGCTAAAAGATCTACAGGTTTTAATCATGCCAAAAAAGTTATGTTGCAATCCACATGCACAAAAGGCTGAAGTCTTTAAAACTGCCTCAGAAAATGTGTATGTGCATCAGCTGCTCTCTTCTCAGCATTAGCTTTCTCTAACCTCCGCCAAAGCAGCAGATTTCGGACTCCAGAGTCCTCAGCAACCTGCCTTGTCCGGACTTTTTTTTTAAAAAAAAAAAAAAAAAAAACTCTTAGAGGCACAGAAGTACATATTTTTCTTTCAGAAAGAAGTCCATTTAACAGCTTTATTTTCATTTACATGCCCATACATTTGACGGCAGGCATATATTCACCAACTTCAAAAGCATTTGTCGAGTTGATCCAAAATTGTACTTTGATTTAAGCTTTCATTTGGGTATTTTAACATAGTTTTCCATGTGAAAATGTTTCTCTTATGCCCAATGGTATAATAAAATAAGCAGTGACTGCAATTTTTAGCAAAAGGACCAAATTAAAGACAGGTTATAAAAATGACTTCCTAAGTGCAATATCACTTTCATAACGTCTCAGCCAGGGATTTACTGGTACGTGGTAAACCCAAACGAAATGACTGGCAGCAAGTGCCAGGAATTTTTTTTCAAGCTTTTTTGTTTGTTTGTTTTAGTTTGGTTTGGTTTCTCCAGCAATAGACATCTTTTGATGCAGCCTCATTGCCTTGGTAAACCCCTGCGTACAAACAATGCATCAGTACTTTTGCCTTCTAAGGCAGTCAAAGTTTTTCAAAATCTGTTTGTAAATTGCAGTAGCAAGTGCTAGCGCCCATCGTGTTGGGGAAAATCAAGTTTGGACAGTATTAGAAATTTACGTTTAAACTGATTTTGGCAGTTCTAACACAAACAGAAACATCCCTTTTTAGCAATACCCTTTAATGAACAAGGATCAGACAAGTGTGCATAAAGGAAGGAAAGGAAAGGAAAATGAAAGACCAAGCAGAAGGATGATGGCTACAACAGAGAAAGTAAGCCTAACATATTGGTGCACTGATGACAAAAGGAGTAATTCAGTCTGAAAATAAAAAATTACCACTGCTAAGTTTACCATCACCACAACAAGTCCAGGATCATAACGCTGTAAAAAAGAAACACCATTTGTTAGGCAGAAACCATTAGGGGCAGAAAATAGGCCGTTTGTAGTAGGCAGGTAGGATGGGTTAATATAATATGAGGCTTCTTCCTCACCCCTCCACCCCAGCACCATGCTTTGCCCTGTGGAATCAGGGAGTGGGTACATCCGAGCCGTTGCTGCTCGATGTCATGGCTGCGTTTGCAACCTGACATTTGCAGGTGTTGGCAGAGGCTGAGCTCCTGGTGATGGCCCAGTTTCAAGGATGCACTTTGGCACATTTAAGCAGGCAATTACCAATATTTTTCTGGGGAGGGGAAACAAGCTCTGTTTTAAGAGGGAAATATTTAACACAAGAGGCGATGCCTCCATTTTAGTCTTAACCATTATTTCCTTGTGGATGACACAAGACAGCAGCCAGCCGGAGCCCAGCGTGACATCCAGCTGACAAGTGCCAAGCTCGAGCACTCCAAGCACGTCTCCAGCACTGAAACAAGGGCTCCACACAGCAGGCCGGGGAAGCAGGACACGCTGCCAGACACAGCGCTGGGTCATGGGGGCCTGGGGAGCCTCCTGCCGTGCCCTAGGAAAGCCACTGCGGCGGGCAGGAAGAAACACGCTGTCGGTTGCCAAAGAGCCACCCCTAACCCCGCTGAATGCCAAGCAGACTTGGGCAGAAGATGGAGAACAGCCAAAGGGGAAAATGGGGCTTTTAAGTTAAGCTCTAAGGTCTTCTTTTAAAGAACTCCCTCAAAGAAAAGGATCCAAAGGTTCTCCGCATTACAGAGTGAGCTTTACCAGCACATAACCGTGGTTCTCAGAGGTTGCAGGGCTCCCAGCTTTAGGGTTCTCGCTGACCATTTTCGGGTACACCAGCACTGCGAAGGGGAAAGCTGAGTTTTCAGGAAAGGCCAAGAACTGCGGCACTTCACACCAAACCAGGGCTATGAGCACCGCCCCCCTGACAACAAACCCCTCCACATGGCAAATCATGCAGCTGTGTCCACACCCCTTCCCCTACAACCCCCCCAAAAAGTTATTTCCTTTCAGAGCGAGGTCACAGGCTCTTTCCTTCACAGACGTCACGTTACAGTGCCACAACACCCCACTGAAGAGGGGGTTGCTGAATAAATGCTTCCACAAAGGGGAAACACCTCGGGGGGGGGGGACAAAGCACAAACCTCAAGAGGGTTGAGAAAAAGCAGCGGCTTCCATGAGAGCTGCACCTTAGAAAACAACCTCAGAGTAAAGGAAGCGGACTGCAGGAGCACCTTGCCGAGCTGCAGCAGGGACGGGCTCCTCCAAATCCACTCCTCTTGAACTGCACAGTTACTGGGTATGAGCCAATACTTTGCCAGCAGCTACAAGCTAACAAGCCTCGGGGAAAGAGTTAATGCTGCAAGGTTTTAGCAAGAGTAGGAGCCACAGAGTCACGCTCTGCTCTGAGGATCAGCATTTCACAGTGCCAGCTGCAGGGTGCTCGCTCCTGTCTCTGGACACGGCGCGCAGATGCTGCTCCGCGCCTCCCAACAGGACGCTGCGCCAGATGGACCTGCCATCTGAGCCCGTCTCGAAATGTTGGCATTTTCAGTGCTAGCGCACAGTTTATCTTTTTTTAAACAGTCAAAACAGGCAACAGTTGTCAGCGATGATTTAGATTCAGAAGGATTCCTCCCTTCAGCAATCCCATGCACCTACAGCAGACATAAGGCCTTTCTGAAGGTCTGTATAAAAAGAGATATAAACGAGGTAATGCTCTGAGGAACAAGGACCCCCAGAGTTATGCATTAATGTAATTTAACCCGGTATATTTCACATTATCACTTATGCATAGCATACAAGTACCAAAAGTAACGGAACAGCCTTAATCCCGCTCCCTACCTCGACATCTGTTAAGGAATTCATCCCAGGTACATACTCTGTGGGAAATAATCCTGGAGGGCTGACTGCTATCACGCACTTCATCGGAAGAGAATTTCAAGAACTGAGCATCTCGGAAGGACACACTGCGATGGGGTCATGTTGAGCACAGAGGATTTTTACTTATTCGATATCTTTATGTTACAATTTCATACCACACCGTGATAGGAGACAGCTTTCCAGCTTTAATTCCTTTTGGAGAGCACGATGAGAAACGCGGCTGCCTGAAGACCACATGGGGAAGTTTCAGGATGACACCAGCTGGTTCTGATGGATATGGGTTAGCTTGGTTGGTTACCAGCAGTACGGACCCCACTGGGGGCTGTGAAAGGTAAAGAGGTGCCTGGACCCATAGAATCACAGAACAGCTGAGGTTGGAAGGGACCCTAAAGATCACCCCGTCCAACCCCACTAAGGTTCTCAGGCACTAACATCCACAGCAAAGCACCCACAGATGCAGGACGTGATCACCATTCAGCTACATTGCCTCTAGGAACATCTGAAACAGCGAGGAGTCATCCTGCTTGGGGATTAGTTTCGTTTTCTAAAACGAGGATTTTGCAAACACTATAAACATTCCTGTGTCTACTGCACATTTAGGTAATCATAGAGCTGTCACGTAAAATGCTCAAACTCCTCATTCAGTACAACAAAAGGGAAGGGATGAGGAAATCCATTAATTTTTACCGGTCAACAAGCCCTGGCAGGCTCTGTGGTGCTCCTTGCTGGCTGAAAACAAAGCTACATTCTCAGCTTTATGCCGACTGCTGCAAGAAGCAAACAAACAAGAGCAACCTTTTATGCTGGTCTCCTTTGGGAATGTGATCTGTGAGCTCATCTCGTTTGTCTCAGATTTCTGGAAGGGGTCACAGACAACCAAGAGATTCAAGCGAAGTCATCTACCACCCTCAGCAACAAGGATCAAGTCCCAAGGAGCAGAAACTGTTTTTCAAGTATGCAAAAACTGCGCTGTGAACTCCATCCTTACTAAGCAGGAGAAAAACAAATGAAAGCCAAGTTGCAAACACCCCAATCGCATCATAAACTTCAAGTGAGCCCAAAACTTCTTAGAGACACAAGCCAAGGGTGACCCTTGCAGAAAACCAAGGGTCAGTGATATCAGACCTCACTGAACTTGTGTAAGGGAAGACAGGCAGTCTGGGTCAAAAAGCACCCCAATTCCTAACCCAACTGATGACTGGTATTAAGGAACAAGATGGACGATGTTACAGCATGAAAATCCATCTCGACTGACCCAGAATATAATCCAAGGTATGAGACGCTGTCTTACCTCATCTTGGTACGTGGAGCGGGCTGAGGAGCCCGTCTGGCCCAAGGACACGCCGCAGGAGCAGGGACAGGTCGTGCACAGCCTTGGCTACTTGCCTCCCACCCAGACATCTTTCATGGTTTTATTAGAACTGTTCTAACACTGCACAAAGGGCAAAAAAGCCTGACACCACGCCAAGAGAAGGACATCTCGCTGTCAGTGACCTTGTGTGATTGACAGAGTAACGATTTCATGGACTACACGTGCTCAAACTATCCAAAACTTACAGCCTATGACTGAAGGAAGGGCCTTGCATGTTGGAGAGCGAGCATGGGGGCAACTGCTTCGCGTGGAGAGGGAGCCCTGCAAGCCCTTCCTTTAGGTCTGCGCCCCCGGGCATTTTCACACGGTGATGAAGATTGGTATGATGACAGCAGGCTTTCAAAGCCACATTACCCATTTTCTATTTTTTTTAAAGCTAACTTTACATGAAAATACTCCTCTCTTAAAACCATTGCAATGATTTATGTTGCAAACATGAGCACAGAAACGTTCATCTATGCCAGAATTCAGGTTCCTCGTGAGGACACATTAAGATATAAGGTAAAGACCATGTTTACATCTCTCTTGCGTAAGACTGCCAAATCATTCAATACTGAATGAATAATGGCACTGTTAAACATTCTTGTCTTTTTCTTCCATATTCTCTTGTATTTATTTCAAAGCTTCACAATCCAGAAATAAATACAAAATTCCTCATTTCCTCGTGCTGTTTTTCTCGGATGCTCATTGTTCTGTGTTCACAAAGCCTCACAAACATCTACTCTGTCTGCCTTTGTGAGATCAGAGGATTTAACAAATGGAAAAATACATTAATATATTAGCCATTTGGTGAACTGCTGACAGAGCCAGGATTCAAGACCACTGGAATTCAAGCCCTGAGCTTATTTCCCCAAGCCGCAGCTGCCAAGCCATCACACTTGTGACTGATCTCAGCTGTGTGAGCAGTCAGAGCTCCACTTACCGCTCCCCACAGGTCTAAAGAAAACAGCACCCAGAAGTAAGGCACGCCTCGCCAGCAGCCACCTAGCACACTGTTGGAAAAGTGACTCTTACCGAGCTTGGTCTCACACATGAAATTATCACAGAGGCTGCCAGGAAAGGGAGAACTCCTGCCTTAACCGCAAGTTCACCTGCGAGCTCCTCCCGCTCTCTGCACATCTTTTAGTATATTTTAGGCAGATCTGTTCTTTCACTCTTGATGCTAAAAGGAAGGAAAACAAGAGCTTGTCTGAACACGTTTAGTGAGAATGTGCCAAATAAGAACTGCATTGGTATAACTGATGGGAGTGGCGATGACTGCATTTATCATCACAGAATTTGCAAGTTGTAGAACACAAATCCACTTGGTGGTTTGTTTTTAATGAAAGCCATGCAACACCCAGGCAGTCAGGTGGGGAACTGAATTCTAGCATTTTCTACCAAATCTGCTGTGCCTGACTTTGCTATGTATTTTAACGGATCTCGTTAGAAAATGTGCTCATGAAAGGATAAAAGAAACTCAAGAATTCTGTTATGCACACTTGTAAGTGCTGCCGCCCGCACGTCACCAGTCCCATACACCACGAGCTTCCAGCACGCCGTGCCCGACAGGAACACCACCACCCTGACACCCCGCAGAGGCTTGGTTTCATCAGAGATCGCCGGGGATCGCTGCTCTCCAGCAGGATTCAGGCAGCCCTTCAGAACAGTCTTGTCGAAGGGATGCCAAAGCTTTGCTGAAAACATAACCAAATTAAAAAGAAAACACTGCTAAATAGGAATTGGGGGTCAGGAGGCATTTCTTTCCAGCCAAAGGCTACAGGTAAAAGTCACTGCTCCTACAGGCCTGCCCCAGGGAGCCCTCCCTTTTCCCAATACACCTGCTGCTCCTGTTCTCTGGAAACCAGAGGTGACAGGCGCTAGTGCAAAGCAGCATGCCAGATGCCGTGCCATCCACCTTTCAGCTTACCTTAGTTCACACTGAGTAGCGTTTTCATCACAAGCAAGTGACAGAAGGGCTGTCCTGGTCCCCCAAAGACTACCAAGAAGCAAACTTAAACAAGGCTTCAAGGCTCGATCTAGTTCTACAGGAACAACTCCGTATCATCCAAATGATTCGATTCAGCAACATAAGTACTTAAGAGTAGCTATGCTCTGACAAAAGCGTGTTATTTGTTGCCATAGCAAAATATTCAATTCTGACTCACCTCTCGGAGACACCACAAAAGACCAGGGTAACCCCAGTCTCTGTAAGAGCGTGAATTAAATCAGCACTCACGTGGATTACAAGCAAAGTAATTGCACACCATAGGCTGCGTGCAGAGGAAAACAGTGTGGGGCTCTGAATTAACTCGCTGAAACCAGACCTGGGCATTAGCTTTCCATTAGTCAGCCCGCTTGCTCTTAGCCATCCTGGCGACGTTTATCAGATATTCCCCCATGCACCCCGAGAGCCCCAACCCCATCCCAGACAACCACCTACTTCCTCAGACATGACTCCCTGAGGAGTTAGTTGAAGGATTCAAGAGAGCCAAATTAAGACACCTGCCAGCCTGAAATGCTGGGTCACTTCGGCAGGCACCTTAAGTGTTATCCTCTCTTTCTGAACACATCAGAGATAGCTGCATACTCCTGTCCTTCCTGGCAAAGCAAAGTGGCGATGGCCTTTGTCTTTCCTAAGGAGAGCTTTCATCTGCTCTGCTCTGTTTTCCTTAGTGAAACGGAGACCACAACTACTTCTCTTGCAGCTATTCCTCCTGGAGGAGTTACCACCTATCAAACACACAATGACCAAGAGAAAACGGATGTTTTCAAGCATAAAAAAACTTCTTTAAAAAAAACTTTTTTAAAATACTATATCAAAGATCTGGAAACAAGGGGAAGACATGAAGAGAAGCTTATAAAGATATTTTCAAAGGCACGATGAAAGTTATACTACTTCTGCATGTCAATCCTCCAATGCTTTTAATAATGCTCCAACTTAATATGAAATACTTATTCCAGGAGAAAGCATCACAACACGTGAATTCAAGATCTTACTCAGCCTTTCTGACTCTCAGGTCACTTTGATTTATTTAGCAGGCCCATTTAGCAGGGGGCTGCACGTGACAGTCAGGCCCTGTTTTTAACCTGTTGCTAACTCCACCAGGCACCCCCCAGACAATTACACCTCCCCATCTGTGAGTGGGAAACAGTGTGCAATTCCCAGCTTCTCATGTCAGAACCAAATCATCCGACATCTTTTCGCAGACAAACAACGCCTCCCCAAGCCGTACATTCCAGCCTTAAAGTGATCCCTATCAACTGGCAGCCGCCGTTCTGCTTTCTCATGTTCACTGGCCGTCAGCGAGTCGAAGCATTGTTCCCCTGCTTGCTGGTGGGGGAGAAAAATGCAAAATACATCAGGAGAAGAGATGAGCAGAGGGATGACTGCTGAATTCATTATGAGCCTCTCCAAACCATCGTTCTCCCACTGGAGTGGTCAGAGCTGACAGCACTATCCTTGCCCAATATTCCACTCGATACAAATCTAGGATCGAGCAGCATGCTGGTGCGTTCCAGCTGGATCGCAGTCCCCCCTTATGCCAGCGGTCAATGAGGACGGGGGTTTCTTGCCCTCTGGTCCGAGAGACTCGGCTCCTCTGCCAGCACCACAAAGGCACCATTGTCACAGTTAGCGAGGGCTGCTGCCTTGAGGCGCTTCTCCTGGAGGTGCAAAACTACCCCGCTTGCTTCTGACATCGCACAGGGATCCAATCAGCCAGGCATCACCGTACCACGAGAACAGCAAGAGGTACCGCTAGCAACTGGCGAGTGGGAATTTTAGGGTATTCTGGCTACAGCCCAGAGAAGCAGCACCCTCGCTGCTGGATTACGTCCACAGTGGCTAGTTAGCGCAAGGGAAGCCATCACCATGGCACAGCCTGGTGGCACCAGGCCCTCGCTGAACAACTTGAGGGCCTTACAGAATTAGCAGATACTGCTGGCTGCCCAGGATAACATTCTGTAACTTTCAGATTCACTGAAACTAAGGAGGGAGCCCCAGCACACACAAACAGCTAGATTTAAAAGCTGCACTACGATGAAAATAAGCACGCTGAACTCAACTTCCTGCTTAACTGACGTCAGCTACACCGGGGAGAACGGTGAAGAAGGTACTCTCAATTCAATACGCGTAAACCAAATGCAGTTTTGAGGGCTTGCTGCAAAGGTTTTCCACAGCCAGATACAGGAGATACAGATAACACAGCTGCAGCAAAACTTGAAGTGGTTCTACTTCCGCTGTATCAAATCGCCCATGGGCTGTTCATAACTAGAGGCTCAAGCACAGCTCAGAACAAGCAGGGTTCACAGCACAGAGGCTCTGCATTTTCTGTTCTCTCTTTAGAGATCTCTCCTGGATGTTTCTGAAGAAGGGAAAATCTTTTTGTTTTGTTCTTCTATTCTCAATGAACAACAAGTGACTTCACTCTTCAAACTCCTAGAACAAGACTAAAATTGGATGCAAATGTTTTCCCCCTTGCACTTTGTATTTGGATTTTGGGACAATGACGTAATTAAGGTCACTGGATAATGAATTCAGCGCTCCCAGAGTGACCATCAGCAACACCAGAGGCTCTGGCTGCTGGCAGCCGAGGGGAGCGCCCTCGACAGCTCTGTGGCACCCTGCGCCCAGCCCGAAGGTGAAAGCACCGCACGGTCCCTGCACCCTCCGCAAAGCCTCCATCAGGAAAGCCTCAGCACGTGCTCAGGTCAGTCTAGACAGGCTGCTTTTGCTCCCGCATTTCTCTTAAAATGCAGGAAATGCAGAAAGCCCCTGATGGGCTGTACCAACAGCTTGCCTGCAGCTTCCAGTCGGTTTGAATTGTGCGAGCTTTGATAATACATGAGACAGGGCACAGATTCAATGCTCCGAAACGTGCAGTGGGAAAGAGCCTTGGTCTGGACAAATATCAAGTATCAAAACACAAATGCCTGAACCCTGCCATGGGCAGTCTTGGGTCTCAGCCTCGGGACATGGCACCACCACCTCTCGCCCTGTGCACAGTCATCTGCCACTTCCTTCGCTAGGACAGTGCCTGCGACAGGGCTCGCACGGTGCCATGCTTCCGAATCCAGCTGGGGCTGTGAGAGGGCTTTAGCTTCTTTCAAGCCTCCATGTTTCCACACTGGTGACACACACAGAAATACGGGGCACCCCAAAGAGAAAACAGACCAAATTACACATCCAGTGAATGCCATGCCAAAGCAGAAGCCTAAGAGGTGATGACTGCAACCACGTCCTGAGCTTTGGCACCAGCACGGGGCAGAGGACGGTAAGAACGTCATGCATTAACTGGAGAATTTCACATGAAACCAGGTTAGAGGAAGCGAGAAGCATTAACCACCAGTGCAGTCCTGTCTGAGAAGTTAGAGCGCCTTAGCTCAAGAGATTAATATGCATTTCCAGAGCTCAGAACTCGTTACCTCTCCAACAGTCCTCCACAGCACAGACATTATGTCTCTAATGGGGTCACTGTAGGGGCAGGGAAGTCCAATTACAAGCTCCCAGGTCTTCAGACTAAGGCTATGGGAACAGGAGCAAGTTACTCTGAGGAACTCGGGGCGCACTGAGGTTCAAACACTTCACGAGGTCTCGACAGGAGGAGCCTGGGCGCAGGGTCCCACACCTGCGGTAATGCCGAGCGCCTTCCCACAGGGGTCACAGGCAGACACCAAGCACACCGGCAGCTACTCAGGCGGTAGGAAACTACCTGGGGCTTTCCTCAAGGCAACCCAGCTGAGGGCAGCCCACCCACCCCAGGAACCGGGAGTTATTTGCTTGGTTCAAATCGGGCATCTCTGGCACCCCAGGAAGAGTTCTGACGGGGGGCAGAGCAAGGGTGTGTTGGTTCCACTATCGCTATGCCGTCTTAGGGAGGTTTGCTGAGTCCCTAGCAAGGAGCCTGCAGGGTAAGAGAAGTAAGGAGACCCTTGGAAGCCCTCCGGAGGGACCAGAAACGAGCCTCTCCCATCCACGTGAGCCTCTGCCACCACTTTCAGCTGCCAGTGGGCCCTTTGCCTTGCCTTCTAATGGCTTCTGACACCACTGTGAAACATGCAGACAGATCACTGTAACTGGTTTGTGCTTTTAATTCTTTAATATCACAGCATCCAGCCAGCAGAGTATCACAAAGTTTCAGAAGCTGCACAACTACCTGTTAGTGAGCAGGCAGTTAAGTCACCTCCCTCCAGAAGGGCCACACGTGGCGACCTTACGGGGACACAACAAGCACACGGCACGGCTAACCTGTACCAGTCAGGGAGGCGGCAGCTTCCACTCGCAAAGTGCTAAACATGAAACTCAACAGTGCATTTGTTTGGACATATTAATAGTGGAAAGAAAATCTAATCTAGAAACAAAAAGCAGAAATAATTTTGTTAAAGACTGAAGCCGGTGTTGAACGTTTCAGACAGAAGCTGCTGGACTTACCCTGCAGTGACTTTCCCAATCCCTGGCCCAGCTTCCACCCATGTTTCTGGAGTAAGCGGTGTCCAATATTATCCTGACAGACAGAACAGAGAAAACAAACCAAAAATATTCCAATAATATATTCTTCCCTTCCCGTTGACATTTAAACATGTGATGAGCAAGAGATTTTCTACATATATATGCATGCAAAAAAATGCTACTGAAAAGGCAATATATGCCCAATAAAAGGGAAAGACAAATGTCAAAAATTGCTGGCTAGAATTTTTCCGGGGGAACGGGGTATCAGGGACGGTCACTTTCTGATGGTGTGCTGGGCAACTTTTGTGCGTCACATTTAAAATAAAATAGAAAAATACAAAATAAAAAAAGCAATGTGGGAGAAAATAAAGTGTACCAATAAAAATTGACAGTAAAAAGCATAAAATCAAGCTATTTATACAATCATATCCACCACCTAGACAGCACCACTTAAGATTTTTTTTTTGTAAAGAAAATCTACAATGTGTTTAGTCATTTTGTTTGTGTGTCAGGCTTTTATAATACTGAGTAAGTTGTAAGTGCAAGACTGCCCCACCACTAGAAACCAAAACACAATCATAGCAAAATCCAGGCTAGACTTGATTGGGTTTTTATATATGTATATATATATATATAAACTAGCATGCAGCCAATATTAAACTGAAAAAACAGTGAGGTTAGTAAAAAAAAAAATAATAAAATCAATTAAATAAAATGAGCTCAAGCACAGACTGGGTGATGCATTTCACATGTAAACTAACAAAAATACTAAGATGTTAGAATGAAACAGGCCTAGCAATAAGTTAACAGCAAGGAACCATTAGTGCATGTAGGGGAAACAATAAGCATAATGTCTCATCTTCCTAAAAAAAAAAAGGCTTTTTCAGAATAAGTTAAGTGGAAAAGTACTGAGGCAGCAATTAAATGTCAGCTTTTAAATAAGGCTGGACAGGGCTCGGAGTGGCATTCATTACAGGGTGAGTTTTTTTCCTGTTTGTTTTTTTTGCAAGTCTTCTTCCTCCCAACGACAAAATCCAGGAGTGCCAACAGCACCCTTGTGGCCCTCAAGCTGAGGGATCTGCGGTTCACCAGCAGTGACCAGCTGGCAACTCCTCACAGATGGGCTCTTGGGTAGGAGTGTGCCCACCCTCTGATCTAAAAAAAAGGCAAGAAAGAAATCAGATACGTTTGGCGGTTATTAGTTCCACTACACAAACCACAGCTCAGGGTATCACAGAAACACCCTGAAAATCACAACGGGCTGTGAATCCATAGCATTGAGTGGTCCGTGGAACCATACAAAAAATGCTGCATGTTTCTGTAATTAAATAAGTCATCAACAGAAATCAGAACAGCAGTGTTTCCTTCCACTCCTTCCCTACTGAAGAAAATGACCACAGTTTGCAGAACTTTGGTGAATCAGCTTGAAAGACACAATCTTCCCAAAGGTATTGGCTGCATGGAGACATTTTTCCTCAAAAGACATCCTATCGAGTATAAATTTTTTTCCAATCCTCCAGTGAAGTGAGACATTTTGTCTCGCTGTATGTTCCAAGGCACCACCATACATCTTTCCCACACGCCTGGCTCTCCCCCAGGACATAATTAGGGCTACATGAAAAAAAAAAAATCAAACAAGAAGTACGGGAATGGCTGCTTGTAAAAGCTTAAATCAGTGTATGCAATAGAAGGAAAAATGAACAAATATGTATTCCAGCCACAACGACCATGGAGATCACCAGGGTGGAAGTGGAGGAAAACTTACCTTGGGCCATATCTGCTGCAGACCGCTACCTAACAGCCCCAAGGACTGCGCGGGCCTTCATGCAAAGCGGGCCCCGAGTTCATAGAGCTTGCGGATAACGCACTAATTGTTCTACCATTAGCACGTCAACTGTATCTGACAAAGGATTATTGAATCAGATTTTAAAAGCTGATGCTGACAAAAATGGCTGCGTTTTCAAAAAAGGACGAGGAGTACTTTGCGATCTTTTGCTAAGTGGAGATGAGACATTGTGCTGACTGTGTTGTGTTATGAATGCACTAAAATAAACAGACAGATGAAGCAGTATGCTATTTCCAAAAGCAGTGCAAGTGGAGTGAAAGCATTTCCATACGAACCTGGCTTTAAAAACTGGGCTGTCAAAAGAACAGTTAAATGTAACACAAAGTAAGAAACTGTCCAATCACTAATGGTAGTTTTTCTTTTGCTTTGTTTTCAATTCACTGCTTGCAAGTAATGTATTTATTAAAGAAGAGTGAAAGCATAAAATAAATTCAACAAGTCAAGACCAGCTGGGAGATTCAAGAGCGGTGTGTTGTGACTGACACAGTGAAAGGGTAAACAAATGTTAAAGGGGAAAAAAAGAAAAATTTAGAAGGGTTATACACATTAGCACCACTTTTACAAAACCACTCAAGAGGATGGTCGCAAGTTGTTTGACAAAAATTGGAATTAGGCCTGAACATTGTCGTGCCTCGGTTCCCAGGAAGGGGGCATTTCTCCCCGATCACTTCCATTTGTTTGCTTAAGCAGTGAAACTTGCTAATTTTTTAAAAATCACCAAATTTAAATGGAGCGCCTTCGTTTCACCAAATCAGGAGAACCCCGAGAGTTTCATATTAACATTCAAGCTGGGACCTAGCCACTCGTCTGCTCATGACGATTTCTAACCACGTCCTACCTTTTTCCTGCATTTCAAAACCCTATCACAGACCTCTCACAGCGGGAGGCTGGAACGCTCTTCAGTGCAAACGTTACCCTAACAAATTCAATTCTGGAAGGCCAGGATTGCTAGGCTCGCATGTGAGACCTGCTCCTCAAAGCGTGACAGCCTGGCGAGTAACTGGGGATACCAGGACCAAACTGACACAGGGCAGCAAGCATTGCCACTGCTGGTTGCCTTTTTTTTTTCCAATTACATTTTTAAGTGAAAGCTCTGTAAAAGCATGGACTCTTTCACATAGGAAAAAACCATCTCTTCTACACCAAGCTTCCTGCTGTTGTCAAGAACTGCCATGCCTTTTGACTAGCCTATCCTCGTGCTGCAGCAGTTTTCCTACAGAAAGCTGCCGTTGTTTACAAAAACGCCCCCAGCCCGAGCAGGAAATCAGAGTGGAGCTGACAGCCCTCGGTGCCTGTGCGCTCACGGAGCTCATGGGTGGCAGCTGGGTGAACAAAGGAGTTCTTGCTTACTCCAAGCTTACTCCAAACTTACTCCCAGCTCTCCAGCAGCAGCGCTGCCCCAGATGGCAGGATGCTCAGCGTAAGGCCGAGTGCCTTGGCAGGCTCCCGATGCAACAATTTACACCTCACTGCACCACTCTCAGCATACTGAAGCTCTTCAGCAGAGGCGATCGCTTCTATTTACAGCTGGGGAACTTGGCATTGCAGATTTAGTGCAACTTTTTCAAAGGCACATCAGAAACGTGAAGGTCCACGCTTACGCCAGGTGCTCAGGGGAGTTGGCTAAGCTGCTCTGGAAAATCTTCTGCAAAGCAACCTTCTCAAACAGCTCAAACTGGCTTCCCCAGTTCCCCGTCCTGCGCCCCGACCAGGTGCCCTGCTCCCTTTTCCCAGGTATCAACGATTGCTGAGCACCATACCCCCAGCACAAGTTTCTGACAAAGGTCCCGGCCAATAGAAAAAAAAAATGTGTATGATGAAAAGATGCATACGAGAACTGAAAGGGTTTGATGATGTTGTATGTGGAGAGAATCTGCAACAGGTGGATCGAGCTGCGTTATGAATAAACCAACACCAGTTGTGCCCAGTACAGATTTTCCGTACGATGCCCACGCCACCCCACGTGCTGCGTTCTCATTGATCGGTTTGGCATCGGCAGGAACCATACGTCTCTTGAGTGGGTTGTAAGCTGTGCTGACTGTGTATTGAGGAATCTATAAGCAAGGATTGGATGCTACTGGGTGAACCCATGCAAACAAGAGGTTGAAAAGATTCCCAAAACAAAACCTATAGCTCACTACAGATGACACAATGAAGACTAGAGAGAAAAGCCAAATAGTAATGCTACACCATTCAGCTTCAAGAAGCACATTATTTATAGCGCTGTCCACATATGGCTACTGCTAAATGTCAAATCAGCAGCCTCATCAAATTACACTTTGGAACTAGTGGAGTCCACAGATCCGTACAGATATACAGTGCGACAAAACCCAACTTCAGCTCGTGCCGACGTCTACAACGGCCTGGGATCTTCGAGCACCTAGCACCTGAAGTCTGAAACCCTGCACAGGGCAAGGACCTCCTTGTGTGACTGAGCAGAATTAGAGAGAGGGAAAGGACATTTGTTAGTGATGACGAGGACAAGCTACCAAGCTCCAGGATCAGTGGACGACACGCAGCCTCGCCTCCAACCTGCAACGATGACGGCTTGGTTCGACTCCCTGACACTCTGCATGTGGTCTGCGGGGGAAAGAGCTGCTGTCCTGGGGGGCTCTAAGGGTGTATCGCTATCTCCTACTTGATCTGTACTGCTGGGACAAAGAAAACCGTGAATTCACAGCAAGATTCAGTACACAAGCAGAAGTAAATTAACGTGAAGAAAATCTGGATTCTATGAAAGCTGCAATACTTTGTGACTTCCCGTTTGAAAAACCTGAACTCAGTGCACTTAAAATATTTTTAAACAAACGCATGCAGCTTCTTGAGTCAAGGAAAAGCTAAGTGCTCTGATTTTCAAGGACACCAAACACCAGTGGCTCCACTGACATGACCAGCCAGTGTAAGTGCAGCATCTTTCAAGCCAGAAGAACAACAGAAATTGTTACTTGCAGGGGAAAAATAAATATCCGTCTCTGCCGCTATGAAGAGTTCCTTGATAGGAAATACTTTCTTCAATTTAGTAATGGAAAATAGCTGGCTTCTCTTAGGCTACGTACATCCACTAGCTCGTGTCAGCTCTGTTTTCCATAAATATACTTTGGTTATAGTCGCATGTTTCAGTCCAGACATCTTTGGCCTAAACAAGCTGTACAAAGCAGGATTTCCACGGGAACAAAATCCTAGTGCGCTAATTGAGGACACATTTCAACATTGTAATGATCTGTAGACTCCCAAACCTATTTTTCCAGCCACCTTTGAGTTGCATGCTGTAGCAGTACAGTCAGCACCTCTCAACAGATAATGCTGCAGAGATGGATCTCACTTCAGCGGTGACAGTCAAACAAGTGCTTCCAGCGAAACCCTCTGCCCTGTGGGATTTCCAAATGCAAGCTGCCTTTAGAGAGCTTTTTTATTACTAAAGAGATGTGAGAAACTGCAAGGAGCACATTAAAGAGAATATGCTTGATCCACCGTGATCTGTGGAGTAACTGAACTTTAAACTTTACCTGGGAAGTGCTTTGATCTGCTATTGTTTTAAACATCCTCCTTTGCACAAAGGCATTTGTCATCCGAACTAGTTCCACCACGTGGAACAGGCTCTTACTCATTGCTAAGAGCAGATTCCTTTGTAAAGGTCAGTTGAATTACTAACAGCAAGCTGGTTAAGGATTAGGAAACAATTTGTGAATAAATGTTAATATTGCAAGTACTTAGATGCGTGGCATTTGCAAGTTATGTACCTGTACTTACTCCTTCCCTCTCAATTTCAGTTCAAGCATGTTATGCACTTTTGGGTGGGCCAACAGCATGAAATACCTGCAGCCAGAAAGATCAGTGTGAACGCCACTCTCCTAGTGAAAAATCTCGCAGGACAGGTACACCAGACTCTGACAAGGAAACTACTCCTTTAAATGTGTGCAATCTGCCAATTTCAAAAGCACATGGGTAATTAATAGGGAGGGAGCAAAATCGTTGTCATTGGTGGCAGGAAACCTGACAATTATTCGTGCTTCCCAGCTACAGGTTTTCTTTCAAGAATCAACTTAATGAAGCTAACATGAAGATTTTTAAAGCGACTGGTTTGTTTCTGATAGCACTTTTTAGAAACCAGGCTTGTTTACAAGTCAGGGAAAAACCAAGCCACTGTGCTGCAGTTGCAGCTTTTGAATTCCAGGACTAGCACGTGAAGCCAGCTCCAGCACGCTCCAACACAGAGCACAGTGGATGTGACAACGCAGAACACACATTTCATCAGTTCTGTGACTTTTTGCAAGAGTTCAGCGTCCCAGGCTAAGGGTTTTTCTCCTCAAATGCTTTTGTTTCTCTTAATAGATATTAAAAAAGGTAGGGGGGGAGGTGTTAAAATAAGAACCTGAGGTTTTAACTTTTTCTTCTCTTAAGGACTAAGCCATTCTCCTCTCATCAAGTGTTTTTCAAATTTAACCATAAGGCTACAATGCGTGTATTAAAACCTACAATGAAGTTGGAGTAACAGTAATAATGCCACGATATTTGGGTGGTGATAGATGCATGAATGAGATACTAAAGCTGTAATTTAATTTCAGTTTTCTGCCACAGTTCAACATTAATCAAACTGCAACAAAAGATATTTGCAGATGATCCAAGATGCACTGTGAGCCTATGTGCTCGTTCAGACTTTACATGCCTCTGTAGGCATCACTTCCTTCAGGATACCACAAAGATTTGATCTATGACCATTTCTATTCCCCTGTCTGGAAAAACATTTAGAAAGCAGATAACCAGGCTAGTCTGTAGGTAGTATTTTAATTATTTTGTAAATGCTAATTTCCAGTGTGGCACAGAGTAGGTAGGATACCCACAAGTATTTCTCATTATGTCTACACAAGAAAACAAGCTTGGCATTTTAATTAAAACCCCCATGTCACAGCATAAGATTAAAGTATTCAGAAAAACATTGAATACAAATTCCCATCTCTGCAGCATTATCTCATGCGTCATCAATTACTGCCATGCCTAAATCTAGCATCATGCCAGCACATTAAGACAGTAGGTACTATATGCAGTGTTCACTGGACCAGAAGAACAGAAATAAGAAGGGAGAAAGGAAACCCTAGAGAAGAAATTAAAAAAGGCAGACCGTGCAATACAAACCAGATCATGGCTGCTTAGCTAATATGGGCCAACTGCTGCGGAAGAAAAATGTCGAACACCCCAAGTTGTGTAAATTTTTGTAAACATCTAAACACGCACACAAACACACACAACACCAACCTACACACGAATGAAAATATATATTCATCTTTTGCTAACACTGAGTTTCTTCTAAGTGCACACTAACATGAAGAAACTTAAAAATTATTATCTGGGAAAATAAATATTTGGGAAGTTCTAACTTTAACAAACAAGGAGTCTTAATCAGAACACTGGTGGGCAACCCTCCTTTGTTCTCTACCAGTTTTATTCCTCTTGTACCGAAACTGCAAATGAAATTTTGCAGTTTCAAATGAAATTGAAAGGCAAAAGCTAAGTGCCAGACTCACGGGTGAAGTTTAGGCTGAACAAGGTATCATGCCTGAGACTAGCAGAAGATGCTTTGCAGAGAGGAAAGATTAAAAAGCTCCAAGAAGCTTAAAAAGGCAAAACTAAACAAAACTTAATTTTCCTCATCTTTCAGCTGTACTCTCCAACCAATTCAGGGTTGTTTTTTTTTAAAACAACTGTCTCCCAACCAATTCAGGGTTTTTTTAAAAAATGAAAAATACTTTAAAGGAACTCACAGCAGAGTTTCAGATTCATGGGGAAGGGCTGCTATACTAACGCTAGTGCATCCATGTTTCCATTCTGCCGGATGTCATCCTAACGCTGTTCTTTAACACACCATTACTAACCCGAAATTAAAAACTATCAAGGATCAAAATACATTTTACTACAGTCTTCCATCAGGTTCACGTAAGAATTATACTGATTTTTCAACAAAACGCATAAAGAACAAAATAAGTGGCTACACGTGAATGTATTATTGTAAACAAGTTCTGAAATATCACAACGAGCTAAAATTTAAGTTCCCTAGAATTTCAGGAGAGCTGCTTAAACATTAAAACCCTGGCCCACTTCATCTTGGCATGCAATTCACCACAACAATTAACCTGCACTGTCATTGTCAAAAAGGAGCCCACTCCTAACCAATTTGACTGCATTCACATCAAGTACCATCCGACCACGGCCTAATTTTAGGTGGCTTGATGATGACAAGTATGTATCTTACCGATTCTATAGGCTTGTCTAGAGATGCTTGCTCTATCTCCAGGTGCCCTTCTTCATATTGATCAAAGTGATTGCCCTGTAAGAGAAGGAAACTGTTAGCTCTACAGCAGAGCACACTGCCCGCGGCGTTATTTCAAGATACAGGCTTCTGCATGTGTTAGATTTTATATTTGTTTTGCTGGCTAAATATAAACTAATTAAATACAGCCTCCATTCAGTACGTAGGCTATAGGAAAGATAAAGTCATTCTGAAACCCAACCGTACCAATTCAATGAGGATCACAAGTTATAGAGGTTGGTAAAATATCAAAAAATTAAGATGCCAACACTTTCGAGGGGTTGTTTTCATTTTGTTTTGTTTTGTTTTAAAGTCTCTGAAACATCGACCACAAGCACCAGTGCTGGCCAGAACCACACAGAACAAGAATCAGAAGGAACTGACCCCAACAGCTCCAGGAAGGCTTTTTGTGGGGGTGTTTTTTGTTTTGTGTTTGCTATTGGGTTCGTTTTGCCATTGCTGGTTTTTGTGTTTTGTTTATTTGCGTTGGGGGTTTGTTTGGTTTGTTTCTTGTTTGGGTTTTTTTGTTTGTTTGTTAAAGAGCAAGGCTTTCTTTGCATCAGGAATCCAGACTGCTTGCAGCACGTGTAATTTCACACACCTCAAGTCAACCAAAACCCACAGCAGTACCACAGGAAACCCTCGCCGTGCCCCAGCACGTGTCCACGGTCTGAAGCAGCCCCCTCCCTGCACCCCCAGCCGCACAGCACTGGGTGAGCCCAAGTGACCGCCAACACCAGGAGCTGTCGGGCTCAGTGCCACGAAGGCAGCCTGCAGACTGAGTGCTTGGTCCAGAAGCACCAGGCGGAAGCACTTTGAGCGCAGTACCTAAAGCTGCTACGCAGAAGTGGCAGTGGCCAAACCGATGAACACATCTGAGGAAAGACGACCAAGAGATGTGCAGCACACTAATAAAGCTTGCAGATGCTCACAGGGCAAAAAAAAGGCTACAGGTAGCAATAAATCCAAGCCCCTTGCTTCTCTACACTCCTGGATCAACTCCATAAGATAGCTGCAGCCCACGAGGTATCTGCAGTCCTGCAGAGTGGCCACGTGGACAGGAAAAGGAAGTAGGATTATTGTTATTGTGTGCCACACCTAGCTCCCACACACACATCACTTGTGCTTCAGAATCGCTGATTTCTGAGCGGGGCCTCCCAGGGCCCCATCCTGCCGGGCCACGTGAGCGCAGCACCACAGTGACGGCAGCCAGAGACCAGTGCCACACGCCCACTGCGGGGCAGAACCAAACCCTCTCGTCCTTTCAAGGCGTTGAGCAGAGGGGCTCCCAAGCTAGGGAAGCAAATGGCAGCCGGCGCCCTGGAGAGCAGCTGCCAGTGCTGGAACTCCTTCAGCACGAGTGGCCATTTCAGGAAATCCATGTCTCTGTTGGAGCTTCTCAGAAGCCTCAAATTCCTGAAATTGCTAACACTGTGAACCATTTTTGGCCATTCGATATGTTCACGATGCATCACTAACAACCACCACAGCTAACTCAGACCTCAGGGGGGTGGGGGAAGTCCCACTGGCTCGCTGCGAGCTCGAAAACAACGCAGAGAGAGATGCCTGCTGGAGGGATCAGGCCCAGCAAGGGGCTGCTTCTGCAGCTTCCCAACCTCCCCTGGGCACTGCCCAGTGTCACGGCCCCGTGCAGCTACTAAAGGCTGTCACCGTCCCTTTCCCAGTGCCACCAGAACCCTCAGCCAGTACCAAACACATGGGGATTTTTACTTGCATCCCAGCTCCACCATTTCTTTGAGCAGGAACACCTCGCACCGCTGCCAAGAGAATCATGTTGTTGCTCTCCTCCTTTATACCAACACCAACTTTTCCTTCTGCAAGAATTTTAATGAAAGCCAGCACGAGAAAGAGCAAATTACAGCCGTAATGGACTGCCTCTTGGAAGCCTACAAGCCAGACAACAGCCTCCAAAAATCTTCTGAAACTGGTGTTCCTAGCCAGTGATGCAAATTTGCAAGAGAGCATCTTGACAGAAACCTGCGGCCAAGAAAATGTGCCTCGATACCCGAAATTCTGCCCTATCCATCATCCATGGTGCACAGACAGCTCACCCAGGCCACACTCTACACCCAGCAGTTCTTTCCCATGTCCCCAGAGCAGATTCGGGGTTTCATCTGCAGGCTGCAATCCACTCCCACCTGACTATTTTTTCGGACAGCCTTCGAGAAGCAAGCCAAAAGCACACTTACCGTGCACATGCAATATTTGAGCCGTGTACGACAAAAATCAGTAACTTTTGGAGACGGGCACAGCACAGATGTACACAGCACATACAGATGTGTTGTGAAGTAAGCAAGCCCAGCCTCTCCAAAACAGCGCCCAAGAGAACAAAAGCAGTCAAGAGCATGTATACTGCTGATGAATTTGTACCGTCGGCTGCTGCACGTTAGTACAAAAGTGAAACCACAAAACATTTAGGTAACGAGCACCTGAAACGCTCCCAGCAAAAGCCAAGTCATAGGCTTCTTTTCCCCCGTTGATTTTGCGATGTGATTTTGCTGCCTGCAGATAGCTCAGAGTATGCCAACTAAATTACCTGGAGCTGGCAAAATATTTCTGCCTACTCACCATCTCCTTCTGTGCACTGCCTGCCAACACATTTAAATTGTTTTTTAAAAAGGCAAGGGTCAATTCCACTCTGAAAGCACGCCTTGCTGATTTGAGGCTTTGCAACTCTATTTGTCTTCGCTTCAAAAGAAGAAGTCTCCTCCCAGAAGCTATGCAGAAGACTGAGCAGATCAGAGACAAATGCAAAGAAGCCGAAAAACAAAGCTGTTCCAAGTCCCATGGATCTCACTCTTATCTACTTTGGGATTTATTTTATATATTTGTATACTTCCAGGGTTTTGTTACCAGTAATGGGAGCGGAGCTGGGCTGCCTGCGTTTACAAGTAGCAGCACTACAAACGCCTGATGTGTGGAAGCAGGCAGGGTGCTTACCGTCGCCCCGAACTCCTGGGTAATGCAAATTCCGTCGGCACACGCTGCGCCGAGCCGCGGGGGATGCCGACACCATGCTCACTATATTAGGAAGTCGTCTGTTCCAGGCCTGGCAATTTAAGCCACCAGGGTAACAAAGTGTCCAAACCAAACCAAAATCAAAACACATCACAGAAAGCATTCATTTCCAATACTTAAAGAAAACAAAGGAAAAACTTTCCTTCTGCCACCAAGTAGCTCACACTGGAAAAAAAGGAAGGAGGTAAAACCAGCAATCACACCGAGGTCAAATCTATGAGCGTATTCACCATAACGGCACCTAAAGAGCGAGCAGAGAAGGGGCTCTTGCTCCTGCTGTCACAATAAACCCTCGCTAAAGTGGTGCTGCTTGCCATCGCATGATCAGAGGCCTTTTGGAGCCGGGACTCCATGGGGCTGAGGCAGCACAGTTTGTCCCTTCACTTCCTTGGCCCTGGAGCTGGCTCTGAAACAAGCTGGGGGGAATTCAATCTGTTGTCTTTGTTTTCCAGTTCCTCAACCTGGCACATCGAACAGATCCATTTCACATTTCTGTGCCGCTGTGTCTTAAGACAATGAATCAGAGGGAGGCAAAATACTTTAACATTTAAATCTAACAATTAATTAAAACCTAAACGTTGAATCTGTTGAGAATAAACTACATTTCTGGCACATGGGTACTGTAAGCACAGACCACATTTTAATATGAATTTAATCTGCATCTTCTGAAGACTTGAGCAATGCTTCTCTCTTCAGAAGAAACCTTTAAGCGTAGAGAGTAATTCAATCCCCACCAAACGGACACCAGATCATCAAATAATGGCCACAATTAAAAAAAAGAAAAACCACAGTGCTTGTTTAAAACCTAGTCCCAAGCCATCCTTCCCTGTGTGACTGCCCCAGAGAGATGCTAAATCCTGGCCCTACCAGCTAACAAGGCCCCTGCCTGCTCCAGCAACGCGCTCCCCAGGGCTCCCCAGAGCATGGCACCCTCGTCCCTCGCACTCTCTGCCCCCGGTTCCAGGGCTGTACCAGGGCCTCCCAGTTCAGGCACTGTCAAACAAGACGTGCCGCACTGCTCTTGTTGCCTCCTTGCAGCTGCCGGCCCCATCCTGAAAGAGCAGGGCAAGCAAGCCGAGGGGCTTCCACTCCAGCATCCTTCACTGCTATCTGTAGCACTCCATACTGCAGCGCAGCTCCAGCCAGGTGCGTCACTACAATCACCCCAAAATCCAACAGATTTTACTGCCGGCATGAGGAGCAAGGGCAAGCCTTTAACGCCCGCACACTCGCTCCACACCACACACCAGCTATCGGGCCTGCTGCGATCACCTACAGGAGCCAAGATGCCTGCAGCCTGTGGTTCATCTGGCGGCATCATCTCAGCTCCGCAGCCACCGTCTGGTCACTGGCAGCCCTGTGCCCTTTCTTTTCCCCTCCTCTCCCCGTTGGATCCATGCACGAAGCTCTCAGGCAAGCCTTGTGTCTCAGAGCCCTCGCATGCTGAACTATCAAGTCCGGAGCACCGCTTTTGAAAATCAACTGGCAAAAGCTGCCTCTACGGGGGATTTTTGACCCTTATGCTCCCTTACTTGGGCAGCAAATACTTGGGCCTTCCAGCCCAGTAAGTCCCATTTTGTGCAAGGCTAAATGGTCACTGGGTTTTCTGAAACAATTCAAGTGAAATGGCCAGAGGGGAAGAGCACTGCTGCTTGTCTTTCTTCCAAGGTCCCAAACATTGTAGCAGGGAGACCTGGCAAGTATAATTTAAAATTTTAACAATTTAATCACACTTCCAACCCAAAGTATTTAGTGTCAAGAACTGTTGCCAATAAACAGCTCGATACAAGTGAAATTCATTTGGTGTTTTATGCCCACTTGCAAGAGTAAGCTGAGCATCCCAGAATTTACTCTGGCCCCTGTAAGCCAGCAGCTGGTCACCTCCACGAGGCAGGCTGTCACCAAGGCTGGCAAAGACAAAGCATCTAAGGACAGACAGCTCTTCCTAGGAAAGAAACTCCTTTTAAAAGCATCTTCACAGCTACAAGCAGAAGAAAAACATGTTCTCCTCTTCCTTCTCACCCTGCTCCTGAAGGGTGGATCCAAAACCAGGCCAGACTTCCGAGCACTGCATTTTCTAAGTCACCTACAGCATCACCACCACGAGGAAAGGACAATGAGTCACTCGACTGCTTCAAGGCTATTAGACCTCCCTGGACATTAATTATCAGACTGCTCTTTACGATCTGTCCAAACACAGAGGATATTAAGATGTCAGCTTGCAGAGCGCATCCCATGCAGTGCACATTCCTGATGGGAATTAGTGGTTTCTTTCACCAACAGCTGTACGTTACCCGTCTAGTAAGCGCGGCAGTCCACAGCTCGGCAGCTAGGCTGGACATTTCAACGCGGCACTCCAGAAGAGAGAGCAGACGACGACAACAAAAGAGGAGCATAATGGAGATGTGAAAGCAATGGCTTTCTTTCAGACCACTTTCATTCAGCTGCCCTTCCAGTTACTGCTCAACAAGGGAGCTCAGTTACATGAACACTATTGCCAGTGTAAAAGCAAATGATGCAAGCCACAAAACCCAACAGAAATCAGAGACAAAGAGCCTATGATGTGAGCACCTGGGGGAAATCCTGCCTGCTCCAGACTCACACAGACAACTGCAAGCAGAGCTACGCAGGTGAAGACTCCAGCTCACAGCCACACGTCCATGCTAGGGGCGCTAACATCAGCAGTGACCAAGGAGGGAACACACGCAGGACGCAGTCGCTGAGATGTCAGAGCCGAAGCGATCTCTATTTCCACGCTTACCTTCCTCCTGCTCAGGAGGGTGTACAGCAACACATCCCCGTGACCGTGCACGTAATCTAAAGAAAAGAACTTGGCAGAAAAGCCTCACTATACTCATCTTCGTTATTTCTTAAATGCACTGGAAAAGAGCACAGCGTGATCACGATTTTGAGCTGCATTGAAAAAGAGCACAGCGTGTTCAAAAATTAAGTTTTCACACTGGTGGAACATCAGAAAGACTCAGAAAACAATATTTATAGTCCATTTACTTTAGAAAATGGAATTTTAAAACACTAAAGCAAATTAGCACCACCTGTGCATATTCTATTTATCTAAGAATTTTCTCAATAAACCTTAAATTCTCAAAATACTAAGTCAAACCACCAGAGTGGGTGTTGTTACCCAAAAATGCCACTTTAAAGTACTTAACCAAACGCACTCCCACTTCCTGGGAGCTCTCAAGGCATTGTTTTAAAATAGCAGAGGAGACACAAGGAATGGCTAGGAAGAGCTGCTGGTACCCACAGACAAGGCCATTTCGTAGCACAGCTAGAGCTGGGGCAGACCGCGTTAGTTAGCTACAAGTCTCAGCATTTTTTGCTCCACTCTCCAGGGTCCGCCTGCACGACTGGAAGCGCAGCTGACGTCTCCTGCAGCCGTCGCGGGTCAGGTCAGCGCAGACGGGAGGTTTCAGCAGCCAAGCTGGAGCAGCACCGAACACGTCCGGGCAGACGCCAGCTCTCCACTACGCTCGCTGCCTGCCTGCCTGCAGCAAGTACCTTCCTGGGTAAAGAAAAAGCCTCAATGACCCCAGAAACAGCCGTCCCATTACATTTAAAATTTGATTTTATTTTTTTTTTTTTTTACGAGAAGGAGCTGGAATAGTTGGGAGAGGACAGGGCAGCCCAACTTCCAGCACCAGCTTCCAGGGACGGCTGGAGCCCAGCAGGCTGCCCAAGTTCTGCCGCTCCAGCAGTGCTGCAGCGAGGCAGGGGATGGTGGAGCTGTGTGAAAGGACCTGACGGAGCAGCACCTGGCACTCTCACCTAAACCAAAGGCTCCGCCAGCCTCTGTATTCAGGGAAGTACAACCTACAGAGGTCTCACATCGCGTTCTGCTTTGCCTCCAGCTATCTTCTCTTAAAAGCCTTCCTGGCTGGGTCGCCTGGTGCGGAGCCACCAACCATGCAGCCCGAGTTCTGTGGGGTGGGAGAAACTGACTGCAGGTACTGACAGGAGGAAAGCCACGCGTGTCCAGGTCTGCCTGCACAGCCCTTCAGCCCACGTGCAGCACTCCAGCACAGGCCAGCCCCGCTGCTGAGCCCAGCCAACGCAGATGTGAGCTGGGAGCTGCGAACACCAAGTCAGGCACACTGTGGCTAATCAGCTGTTTACAGCACGCAATCAAAACTTAATGGGTTCCTAATTTCTCCGCAAGATCCATACTGCTGAACGTACGCTGCCTGCGAATCTCGGGTGGTAATTAATGCTGCCCTTATAAGCTAAGCGGGACCCAATGACTCCACACGATGGAAAATCTCCAAAACGTAATTGATGCAGACAACCGTGGTGATGTTCAGAAATCCATCCAGAGAACTCAAAAACAACTCCTGCAAAGCGTAGCTTCAAAGTGTTCCTTGAATATTCATTATGCACCGTGAAGATGCATTCTGAAGGCCAATCTGCACTTACGAAGACAACTCCATCCAACCCTCACATAGGAAGCTCTCTTGGACACTTTTAAAAGTCAAGCAGTTCCATAAAATTACAAGAAGTAGCGATACAAAAGCAATGTGGTACCTGGAAAGCCTTTGGTAATGTTTCCCAGAACAAAACCATTTTATTTTCCCCTGTTGTTTCCTGAAATGACTGCAAAGACTTCGAAAAAAATTGAAGTGATCCTTTTCCAGCAACGCAGAGGTAAAGCATTCACAAACAACAGCTCGTGTTTTCACTGCCTTCGGCACAGCATAAGTCATTTCCCTAGTCCCCTTCCTGTAAATAAGCAACCTAAGCGTAGGTACAGACAACGTACACCTTCACACCCTCAGAAATAGCTTAATATTTGCAGACAACATCTCATGAAAGTGGCAGCAAAACCACATTTTAGGCAAGCACGCAATTATTTTGAGAATACTTCAAAAGCAAATCCTCTCAAGTCAATACAACAAAAGCAATCACTTATGATTTGGATATGAATTTAAATTGGCAACTTTTGAAAGAAGCACCTTGTAATTACATGTTGAGATGCTGAAGGCACCTTTTGTTTAGCTACCTAAAAATTAATTTTGATGGCAAAATTCTGTTAAGTCCAAAAACACTGAAAGAACACCCGCCAGAGCACATTGAGGACTACTGATAGGTCAAGCTTTAAACCATGACAACGTGCATATAAACACCTCGCTGGAGCTGTCCCGTTTCAAGCATGTCCTACAGCTCAGAGATAAACAGCTTGTACAAGGAGTGGAAGCCAGAGGCAGGTCCCAGCTTCGCTGTGCTTTGCAGACTTTGGCACCAACCAAGAACAATTTAATGTCTTTCAGATTCCTTCTGCCACCACCAACGCCAGCTCTAAACCTGCTCCTGCACATGAAGGATTCTGTTCAGCTCTTTGACGCTTCCAGCACCCATACTGGGGAACACCAGCACTGGTCTAACTCGCCCAGTTTTCTCTTAGCTTCTTCTTAACACAGTGATGCAGAAGGTGCTGCAGCTTCCAGCACCCACACCTCAGCACCATCAAGGACTTTCAAGCAAGAGAAAGGGAAAACGCCCCGACGGGTGCTAGTCTTTTACTGTCCAGGGTCCAACTTGTTCACCACCATGTGCTTGCAAGTATTTCTAGTGGCATCTTTTAAAAGAAAAGAAATGGCGTTTGACTTGCTAAAGGACTGTTTCTACACCAGAACATCACAGGACAGCTCGCTCAGGAGCACGCAGGGTGGACTCAAGCTCCCAGCTCCCTGCACGAGACTCGCTGCCATTCAACGGTTTTATCAACAGCCAGCAGGGAAAGCAGAGTAACCAACAGAGTAACCGTCAGAGCGCGCAGCTCGTGCAGCCTGCCGAACAGCGAGCAACAACACGGACACGTTCGCACAGAGCAACCCGAGCTGCGTGCCAGTGACCCGCGCTCAGCGCTGCAAAGCCTGCGCAAACCCAGCGGGGGGCTGCAGCGAGAGGGCTGCGACCGAAAGGAACCCACGCTGCTGGCGCCTGCTCCACGCAGCATCAAAAGGACAGAAACGCTACGCAGGCGGGTATAAAGGGATAGCAAATAAAGTAGTAAAAAGATGGTTATCTCCTCACGTTATACAGACAGGAAGTGTTCTAGGCTCTGCCATGCAAGTCTTCCAGTCACACGGTAAAGGCTTTGGGAACTGTTAAGATGCAGGAAGTCAGAACAACGCAAGGGGAATAGTAAAGTGTCCTGCAGCAACAGGAGCCAGAGATCCGGCTGCGACAGCTCTCAGAAGAGCATGGGGCTAAGACAGAAACGTTACATATGCCCTCGTAAGAGGCATGGCACAAACAAATTTCGGCACAGTAGAGACAGATGCAACAAGAAACAACAGATAAAAGCTGAAAACAGAAAAATCCGAAGGAAAAACAAAGGCAGGCACACCTCTCTTTGGACAAACTCCTGGAAGAATCTCCAATGGAAAACATCATGAGAGATACCGTAGCCATGCTCTCATTTCTGGACTCAAAATGGGGTCAAATGATGGAAACCAACAGGTAAGCAATACCCAGATATTTAGAGCTAGCATCCTAACATTGACTTCTGGCTTTAAAACTCCGAACAGTTAAAATCTCAGAAGAATTAATTACTCCTACAGCTGCCTGAAGATGGGAAGTACCAAGAATGACTGAGTTGAAAAGAGCACAATAGAGAGAGGCATATCAACCATGGAACTCTTGGCCAAGAAGTGCACCTGGGCTTTCTGATCAGGTCATGTCCTAAAGCTTGACGACCCCATGCAGCAGGTGCCTGGCGGCCAGTCAGGAAGGGTTTGCTTTGGGGCGGGGGAAGAGGGGGGGGACTCACAAGAAGCTGCGATGGCTTAGACATGGTTTGTCAGGCAGAGGATCAAAGTTTCCTTTCCCACCTAGTTAGCCTTGGCCGCAAACAGAGAACATCGCTGCACGACAGAAGGAAAAGAAAGTGGCAAAAAATGTAGTAGGGAAAGGTGCAACCCAGAAAGCAGCAGGTCTACAGAGAACTAATTTACCCTGTGACTTCCAAAACTTCATGCCCAAGTTTAGCTTTTCCTGTCATCTTCTAGAACTGGAAGCCATACTATTTGATATAGTTTTTAATCCCTTTCCCCCCCAGTTTTGTCCTCCCTTCCATGCTCACGTCAGCAGACAAAAATCAGTCGCGGTCCCGATGCTCCTGCTTTGCCCACCTGAGGTGAGAGCAGAACTCGTCCTGTGCTGTAACGCCAGACGTTTAACCATGGCCTAATGATAAATGTCATTCATTGACATGTTCGTCTCCAAACAACACTAACAGATTTCAGAAAAACTAAGATTAATTCTTAGGACAGAAAGCTCACCATGGAAGAGGGCTAGGGCTACCTCTTGGCCTGCTCCCAGCTACCTTTAAGACAAATTCAGTCACAGAGATCTTGTGTCGCCCCACCTTGGGATATCATGTTTTGCAGTGACTCTGCTCCTATTCTTTCTGCCATCCCCCCATGTTACGTTTTTTTCTCCTCCCGGATAGCACAAGAGGGCAAAAGAAAACGGCCCTCTTCATTTCCCTGACACGCAGAGAAAAGCCATTGACTGACTCCGCCAGTACAGCCCGTGAGCAGCCCCGGCGTGCTGAAGGCTATAAAAACCAAGCAGGTTTGCCTTAGGCAACGCGTGCGAAGCGAAGCTGCTGACAACCCAGAGGATAGCAGGACTCTGCGCTGCCAGCCCAGATGCTGGCTAAAGCTCAGCCCCGCTTCCCGTGTGCCTGACGGGCTGCCAACGCCAAGGCGCAAAGCCCACGTTCGGGCTGCTGGAAGCACAGAGCAGCTAAAACAGCCACGGGCTTGGGTAGCTCTTGGAGAGTTAGAGGAAAAAAAACTTGGCGATCTCCGTGGCGTAAGCAAGAAGAGGGGAACCGAGGTCCAGACCGGCCACAATTCAAGCCGGGTTGGAGAATTTGGCATCTGTGCTTCGTGGAAGCGTTCTGCCATGACACCGACTACACAAGGAACGAAACAACCCAGAGACAGAACAGCCTGTGTTCCGTCTGGCTAATGATGCAAGTGCGTGCAATGTACGTAGGAAGAGGAAATTACCATACACATATACACATATGGCTCGTAATATTTCTGCTTCAACAATGCAAAGGAGAAAGAGAGAGCAACAAAACATTTTCTCAACATCTGTGACTAGCTGGGAGCTCCACTGGATTTCGGTGCCACACAGACATCCGTGGTATTCAGCCTTGGAGCTCAGTCTAGTTAATCTGAAGAAAAAAACCTGCAATTACACAGAAATAACACTAAAAATATGTTTACTTATTGCAGCTGTCTCATGTATGCTCACGCTGCTTTCAGTAACACTTTCTAAAATACCCTGTTAGCACCGTCGGCAGCTATCGCTCACCATCATGGGAGCTCCAAAGGTTCACAAGCTCCTCTCCGCCGCGGGGAAGCCAGTCAGTCACATAGAAGCTGACAAGTGACAGACCCCCCTGCGACAGGCAGGTCACAAGACCTTCTAACCGAGGGAGCAAGCCCGGCAGTGGCCCACCCAAAAATAACCCTTCGTGTTACAGGGAGGGGAGAAAGGTCAGGATTTATTCGGGTAAGCCTTCAGACTTCTCTTTAGGCTTGGAAATGGTAATTTAAAGGAGGAAGATGGGTAACATCCTTCCTCCTTCAGTAAATCGTTTCATGGCCTGAGTCTCCCTAACAAGTTGCTGTGCTGCCCTGGTCAGGGAAAGATCAAGTATTTCTGCACAGAGCAAAGCTCAGCGCATTTCACTGCAGCTGCCCTTGAGTTCAACACCTGCAAAACACAGTCAAAGCACTGGGGCTTCCCCTTCGGTTTTTGTAGGGTCTGGGAGCACACAGCAAAAAAGGGAAGAGGATCTGTGCCCTCCGTGTAGCTTCTGAACCTACACAACACAGCAAAAGCAGGACTTGGCTGCCAGACAATCCTACAAAAATAAAATAAACTACGAAAAAGCAAAGCTCCTGACCACCCCACTGCAGCGAGATTTTCTGATGCCTTTTCCTGCTCCTTTGGCAATCTCAACTTTCAAACCACGTTCAGCTCTGACGTTCCTCCCACCCTGCCACAGAGAGGACTCAGGTAACCTGGGGGCACACACTCCTCCTCCCACTCCGTACCACCACCTTTCCCTTAAGGCTGTCTCACCTTATCTGTGTACTCGCTACTCTTTCCCAGTGTCCCTATCAACCCCTGACAGCGGGGGCATTCCCTCTGCCGCTTTCTTTACAGCCACATCGCTTCAGCCACCTATTGAAAAATCCCCCTCTCCTCCCTGTTTCTCCAGTCCTCAGCTGAGCCCTCTGCTCTACAGCCCGGCTCCCCTCACCCCTCTTGGTGTGCTTCTGACCGTTAACGCCTTCTGCTAACACCTTCTGCTTCTCCGCTGGTTTTGGCCCTTTCCCTCCCGAAGGGATTTCCCCCAGTGCTGTACGTTTCCATTCCTGCCTTCCCCCTAATCGCACTGAGCTTCCTTTAGCCAGGCGCGGGAGGAAAGAATAGCAATCAGCAGCTCTCTCACCTTTAATCCACTTCTCTCGGCATCTCACGAGTGCAGAAACCTGAATATCACCTCTGTAAGCTCTGCAGAGCTAACCTCATCTCTCCCCTGCCCACATCAATGCTCAACTCAGTCTCGCCAAGCCAACCCTCCCAAACCCGGACTCTTCCTAGTTTCTCTCAGCAAGAAGGCAGACAACTTATAGAGAAGTCTGAGGCGCTGTTTGTTTCATGCAGCGGCTCTCTTCCTTCAGTCACATCGCTAATCCCAAGGCATTTGTCTTTCTTCCAAACAGCTAAAAGGTTCCTTTGACCCATATGCTTCACTCCCGACCTTTTGTTTCTCTTCCTCTCTCAAGGCTGTACACATCCTTTTACTTCATCCAGATCACAAGATCACAAGCAGATCGCCCAAGAATGAGATCTGAGGGACTCCTCGGCAGCCTCCCACGCTGCCACCCCCCTCGCCATGTGGCAGCGATCCCTGCTCCAAGCTGGGTGATTTTGGAGCACCACCTCCCTCTTGTCATTCCGGCTTCGGTCCCAGCAGACGAGCAGTAACACGGGGCCACATTCGTAGCCATGCTCTGTCACATCACAGAAAGTTCAGCTGCTGAAGCTTCGAATTAAAACTGCTCTAAATGGGGTGACAAAAAACTTTCTTAACCCTGACAAAAGGTCCTTCAAAGGGAGCCTACGTACAAGTTTATGACTTCACACTAACAGGCAGAGAATCTTATTTGTGAGAGCAGTAATTGGGCATGCTGGTTTTGATCACCTACAAAGGCAGACGTATTTTTTCTTAGGTTTTGCAAGTGCTACATCGCAGCTTTCATGGCAGGCCTGCAAACACACAGCATAGCAGGTTATTTCCTTTACTCCACACCAGTGTTATCTCAAGTCATCTCAGTCTAAAAACTGAGAAAAAAGTCAGAAGTAATCTCCAAAAGCAATTTTGATGAAGAGGAAAAAATAAGATCCAAAAATGCTTCTTCTGCCAGCGTATTTCTGACAAATGATTAGCCTGAACAAGCATCAGGGTTCCTTGCGCAGACGCCCAAGCTCCCACAAATCCAGCGCGACCTTGGCCAAGATATCTGGGCCCCCAGCCTCCCATCTGAGCAGCTCTTTTATAACTCATCGCTTTGACGTTCTGTCCTCTGCGAGCCTTAACTGACTCCAAATTGTTCTGTACTTGGTTTCTTCCCAGGGGACCGATTCCCCTTTTCCCTTGGAAGGAGCCTTAACGCAAAAAATGTCTTCTCACTTACAAATTTTTGGGGAGAACAGAGAAGTTACTCCACTACAAAAACAACCCCCACCTTTTATTTTAGCCTACGGGAAAAGCATTGAAAGCCTGACACTTGGCATGGATAGAGCCCTAGTTAAAACTAGTGCCCTTTCCTAAATCAGAGGAAAACAGGGTTGGGACTGGGTTATTGTTTGCGAGCATGCTCAGCCTGCTTTTAAGATTTCAGCATCAAGTAATGGAGCTCCGTTTCCTCCCTGACATCACTGCACGTTCTCCCTGCATGACCAGAGCAATGCAATGACACAGTAACAGGTTTTGCTGCTACAATTACTTTTCATGAAGGCAGTTGACCACAAAGGTACAGAAACAAGAGCAAGCAAAATGCCCCCATGCACAGGCTGTGCGATAGGGGACTATAGAACCCGCCCGTTTCCTGGCTATACCCTACAAAGCCCTGCTTGTGTTTGGTTCCCTGGTACCCTCCTCCAAAAACAAGCTATTACAAGAAACACACTTTGAAATCGAAGATCTAGTCCGCTCTGCTTTCTGAAACAGGAACTTCACAGCCTAATCGGGCAATTTTGGTATTAATTACGAGACATCTCTTTGTTTAATGAAAAAATCATCCATTAAACTCCGTTTAATGGGAACCGTCCCAGGTGCAGGGCCGCGTTAGGGAGCCCCGCTGACACCCCACGGCCGAGGTAACACGAGCGGGGCACCAGCTCGCCCCGACACGCGCTTCCTCGCGTGTTCCCCCGCAGCCCGCCCAGGGGAGCGGCAGCCAGAGCATCCCGACGGCACACGGCCGAGCTACCCCCGGACGCCGGGACCGGCCCCAGCTCTGCCTCCCCCCGCCACGCACCGCCACCCACGCTCGGCGACCGACCCCCCTGCCCGGCCCGCGGACAAAAGGCACGGACAGCCGGCCCGGCCGCAGCTTGGCCCCTTCCTTTTGTTCCCCTCCTAACCTCGCCGCTCTCCGGCCGCGGCCCGACCACAAACGGCCACCGCCCGGCCCGAGCGGGCCCCCTCACGGCCGGGCTGGGGCCGGGGGGTCTGGGCTCTGCCCGCCGCCGGCCCCGGGTCACCTTGGGGCGGCCCCCGGCGAGCACAAAGCCCCGGCGGGGGGCAGCCGCGGGGCCCCGAGGGCCTCCCCCGCTGATCCCGGGGCCGCCCCCGCCCGTTACCTGGAAGTCCCGGTCCTCGTTGAAGCGGGAGAACCTGTCCGCCATTTTGCGCCGCCGCCCGCCCCGGCCCGGCCCGGCCCGGCCGCCGCCTCCCCTCAGCGCCGCGGCGCTCGCCCCGCCCCC
>NC_048919.1:871075-893954 GCF_011077185.1 Oxyura jamaicensis | reverse complement strand
TGGGGTCGGGGTGCGGGGGCCGCGAGCCGCGCTGGGGGCGGTCGTGACCGTCGGTGCCGGTGGGGCTGTCGGAGCGGCGCTTTTAAACGCGGAAAGTTTGGGGGAGGCTTCGGCCGTGCGGGGCTGGGGCTGTCACCCGGCGGCGAGGCGGGGGCTGCCCGCGGGGCCGGGCCGGGAGCGGGGCTGAGCGGGGCTCGGAGCCGGGAGGGCTCGGGGCAGGGAGCGGGGATGCCTGGAGCGGGGGGGCGAGGGAGCGACCCTCCGCTTACTTAACGTGCACGCCGCCAAAAAGGTGCCGTGAGCTGCTGTCACCTTCCTGCTCCCGGCGAGTGAACGTCTCCCAGCGCCCGTGTTAGACCTTGGCGTTCAGAGCACTCTGCGGTCTTTAAAAGTTGCTCTTCTCTCTCGGTGTTTCTCTGGTTAATTAGTAGGTGGTGTGCTCAGGGCTGTCGGCATGCCTGCAACTTTCTGTCCGGTCAGGCGCGGTGGGAAGAGCTCGTGGTGCCCGTGGCTGTGAGTTGGAGCTGTCCAGAGAGCGCTGCCTCGAGACGTCCCTGCGTGAGAGCCATTTCTTGGCTTTTGATGCTGCACTTACTGAGTTCTGGGGACAGAAGGCTGCGGTCCCTGCTCTGGGGCAGTGCAGAGGATTTCAGTTCCCTCTGTAGTGCTAGGTGACAGCCGTGTGGCAGCAGAGACTTCTTAGCTTTCTTTGTTCACGTAGAAGGTGAGCTTGTTCACCTGCGCAGGTGATGCTGGAGGGGAACATTTACGTGGCAGCGGATCGCAGAGTATGTTGTGAGCGAGGTGTACTGTTTTGTGGATAAATTACACAAAACTGATGTTGTGCAAATAGAGGCTTGGTGTTGCTGTATCACAGCTGACCCTTTTGTGTACCTCAGAGCCACAGTTACTCATGTTGGCACACATCGGGTTATCAGGGTTTTGTGTGGGAGAGAATATTGACTCTTGCAGTGGGTGTTAAAAGCAGCAACGGTAGCACCTCCCTGCTACTGAGCAAAGAGGGCAAACGCACTCTGTGGATCCCAAGCTGTGTTGTGCTGTGTTTCAAGCAAGGGATCCTCGCAACTTGATGCACGAAGCGGCAGCGTCGTAAATCCTGATACCAGAAAACCCAGTTGGAAATCCTGTTAAATTTCTTTTATTTGGTTTTGTGGCTTCAGTGGGAAGAGGGTTTGTTGTGTGGTGGTGTTCTTTTGAAATGAAACTTCAACAGCTGGGCGAGCTTAGTGAAACTACTTCAGAACTTAGACAATTTTCACATTGGAGAAAGCAGTTGTACCCATCAGCTGGACTGAAGTCTTCGTGAAGTATAGATCAACTGCTGCTTGTAAGCGCTGCGCATAAGCTTTCGACATAATCTGCTTTCCAGATCCTGTAGCCCAGGCTGAATTCGCTATTGCCTGTTATAACAGTTACTTTCTTGGTGCCTTTCCAAGAGGAGACTGGCAGTGATTATCTTCTAACTGAAACAGCATTAAAGGTAACTCTTCTGCTTTTTTCTAGTGAAACGCGATGTCCAGGAAAATGATGAAGAAGCAGTGCAAGTCAAAGAGCAGAGCATCCTGGAACTGGGATCGCTGTTGGCCAAGACCGGGCAGGCAGAAGGTGAGCCTGAAATAAGTAACTGAGGTGTCGGGTGAGAGGTATGTACGTGGAAAGGAATGCAGTCCGCGCAGGTAATGGGACAGAAGGAAAAGCAGATTTAGGAGATGTTATGTCTGATGAGAGGACAGAAACTTTTTAAAAAAATAGGTAGATAAACAGCATGAAATATTAATCTTATGCTTCAAGGCCCAGTGCTCCAAAATATTGCTGATGCATTGGGAAGTTTAGTTTATGACCTTTTGGCATGAGGCCGTTTTAGTATAAGTATCTAGAGTTTTGTTCAGTTGTCATGTATGCAGCGAGAAGTTTCCCTGGATTTGTTTTTAAACATCTCAGAGCCTTGCTTCAAATTGGAAATACTGTCCAAAAAAATCCTTTCTCACCAGCAACTTCTTTCTCAGTTGATTTATCTGCTGAAACATTACATCAGAAAATGCTTGGCCAGCTCTGCACAAGAGCAAGACTTTACAGTCCTCCTATTGTGACCGTGTGAAAGGACAGAAATGGAAAAAACTTCTCTGTTCAATGATTTTTGAGTAGGACCTCTTTGTGTCTTCTGTGTCCTGGAAAGCTCAAGGCGATGCGTGTGTTGCTTTGTACCCAGCAGTTTTATTTTGTTTTGCTGAGGAATGGTCTTGCCTTTCTGGAGCACCTTTCACCTCAAGTGTTTTAGGAGCTGATATACCACATCCATATGAAGAGCGTTCTGTCTACAGCAAGCAGTTGGCCATGGCATAGCCCTGCGCTGTTCGAAGTGTGTCTGACAATAAATCAGAACATGGAGTGAAGCATGTGTGCTTTTAACAAACTGAAACTGGCTGGGGAAAACAGGCCAGCAGAACCTTCAACCAAACTGAAATTCAGCTGGGACGCCAAACCTAGTGTTGGAGTAGTTCGCAGAAAGCAGTGCAAGGTCTTGGATAACAGCTGGTCAGGATTGCAGCTTTGTGTTTATTCTGAAACTCGTGCTGTGTGTCCTACTCTCCAGTCTTTGTAAACGCGTACTTGGTCATTTAGCTGATCAACCCACGTCTGCATGTGTTGGAGCATTCTGGATGCTGATCCCTGTGTGATTGAACAGCGCTTGGGACAAAGTAGATGACTTGTGCTTAGAGCCCTGCTGGAAGCAAGGGTGCTGTGTGTCTCACCTGGCCGTAGATGTCCACGTCCGATTTCCTAGTGTGGGCTGCCTTTATAGTCAGTGGAGGAGAGAGAGGCTGTTCCAGCACGATTCATCTCATCCTGCAGTAAGAATTTAGAATAGGAGAAATGCTGCAGAAGTGCCCCTTCCTCTCACTGAATAGTACAGGACCTCTGGTCTCTCAGCTCGGGTGCAGGTGCCCGTGCTGTACAGGAGTCCTGTGTGCTCTGATGTTTGCTTCTGTAAAGGTTACAAGGTAACGAGGCCCGGCTTTGCTCCTACTCCAAGGGAGATGTGTGTTCTTGGGCTGAAAAGGGAGGAAATCACCAAGAGTGTCTCCAGGTAAATGATCTGATGTGCTGCTGGTTTGCAGAAGCCTGAGAAAAGTTCTCTTAGGTGCCTGATGGCCTCCTTACTGTGGCAGGATTTGGGATATTTTTGAGTTGAAGCTTGAGTCTTACATGAGTATGAAGAACTTTATTCTGTCCTCGGGATGGATGGCTAAAAGATTTTTAAGGAGAAGGCTAGGTGATTGAAAATGACAATGTTAATTCATCAAAACCATTTTTTCAGAAGGAAATGGAGTTGGCAGCATTAAGAAGCCGGTTGTGTATACGTAGTTCAGCGTGAGATCACAACGTTGTGCTTTCTGGAGTTTTGTGGTGAAGCTGAGGAACAAATAAAGAAGGTGGTGTAGAAGTGTGCTAGACCTGTGGGAAAGACACTGGCACCTTCCCTTCCTGTCTGCTTCCTGGGGTGTAGTGTGCTGGTAGGAGAGACAGGCAGACAGGGTCAGCAACCCTTTCCCCAGGTACAGCTGTTCACAAGGGTGCTGGTGACGAGCAGGCTCAGATCTTTTTGTTGAGCAGGAGTGAATCTGGTGCTGCCTAGCCTAACAAGCACGCTTTTGAGAATGCAGTTTCTGGCAGGAATAAAACAGATCTCATTGTGAATCTCGCTGCCTACATTTTAGTTCTAGCTGGTGGAATTTCTTTGATGGGTTAGGTATAGCTCAGTGGCTACTTCCAAGTGATAATCAGGAGTTGGACTCGATGATCCGTATGGGTCCCTTCCAACTCCTGAATTCTATGAACTCCCAGAGGTGAAAGGCTCTGTGAGCTGCAGCCTGTGGGGAGAAAAATCAGCATTTTGGTTCGTAGGGTTTGGAAATTGTAACTGCCCTGCCTGCCACTGTCTGGCTGAGAGTGTAAAGCACATCTGTAGTTTTTAGAGGACTAATCTCTGGTGAACTACGGCCTTTAAAAACAAACAAACAAACCAACAATACAATACCCCCTTTATCTGCTTGATAGAAATCGAGGATTCCACTGGAGGATTAATCACTTCTTTTAAACAGGTCTAGATTTTATAACATTGCTTAAAACTGTGGGATTGGAATAACTCTCAGATCAGGAATTCAGGTGCATGGCATGTTAGCTTCTGGAAGCACTTTCTCTGCGGCTGAAAAATCAGAACTCATTTTCCAGGGCTGCTGCTCATCAATTCTCTAGAGCTGTCAATCACACCCCTTTTACCAACCCTTGCGTTCATTAAAAAAAAATCCTAAAAATAGTTGTCAGTTGCATTGATGGGAAAGAGAAATTTCTGTGGGAACTTTCAGCTTGCATGCCTGAATGTGGTCTGCAAAATGTGTGGATTTCCTAGCTGTTGACTAGAGTCTGTTGTCCAGTCAATTCCCGAGCAGCTGTTGAGCAAGTCAATGGGAAGATAAGTACTGCAGTATATTTCATGTGGTTTTCCCTTCTTTTCTTCTGAAGTTCCTTTCCTTTGCCAAAGTGTGTTCAGCACTAAAACGAGCATAATTCCATCGGTCCTGAGAAGCTGGCGTAAGGCAGCAGCGCACGGTGTGGGGAGCAGTGCCTCGCGTTAGCTCAGAGTCAATGGACCTCGGAGGGAGCCTGACTGCCGTTATGAGGAAGACTGAAAAGTTCTTAGCTACGGAGCTAGCAGATATGGATGCAGTGCTGTCACCAGTTCAGTGCTGTGTTTTCCAGTGCTCGTATTAGTTGCGCTGGGGAAGAACACAAAAACCTGCTCCTAGGCAACTCCAGCTTTGGTGCTGCT
Organism: Oxyura jamaicensis; assembly: GCF_011077185.1. Classification (NCBI taxonomy): domain Eukaryota; kingdom Metazoa; phylum Chordata; class Aves; order Anseriformes; family Anatidae; genus Oxyura; species Oxyura jamaicensis. Next base: position 889,102 of record NC_048919.1, on the reverse strand, counting down.
CCTCTCCCAAGCCCAGCAGGCTGATCGGGAGCCCACCTCTCAGCTCACAGCAAGAGAAGGGACGTTCGGGAGCAGCACTGTGCAAAAGCGATGTATTTAACGTGCTGTGACTTTGGAAGCTGCTGCCTGTTGCTGTCATGGCAGTTCGTTCACTGTTACGTGAAATAGTTGGTGAAGAATGTTTAACTTAAAGGGATTAGGGCTTACACATGTGAGTGGTATTGCAGGCTGAACGGTTCGCAGTGTAACGTGTGTCCTCGGGATGAAGTGGGGTGGTTGAAATTACAGCCTGTCATGGGGCAGTAGGTAGTGTTCCTTGTTGAGTAAAAGCTGAGTGCTGATTAAAACTGTCTGTCAGTGGGACTTAATCTTACTGAAGTAGCAGCACCTTGGTTCTAGAAAAACCTGCCCGTTCATTTTTAAACACAGAGAAAGTAAATTTTTTAATGAAATCTTAGACCTGGCAGTCAGTGTCTTTTGTTTGCTTGTTTTACAAAATGTGAGTGATTCATTATAGAAAGGGTCACTGCTGTTTGGAAAATAAGGCTCCTGTGAGAATTGGAAGAATTACAGGTTTCATTTGTTTTAAAACTGCACTTCCAGGTGTGTAAAAATGTCAGTACGTCCCCATGAGCAACTGGGATGGAACACTGAGTTCTGTCTCTTGACAGGGTAAGAAATGCAGTTTTATTAGGTTTGATTAAAACTTTAAATAGTTTGGAAAAAAAATTAAAAAACATTACTGAGATGTTCTTATAGCCTAGTTCTTTTGCATTAATGCTAAATGAAATATGCACACCTTGTTTTCAGACATTTTTATTAGAATCTTTCAAAACTGAAATTCTGTTGATGTTCCTCCAATGGCCTAGTTGAAGTAAAATTGTGCTAGTCTAGTTTTGATTCTGATACCGGTTTGGTATAGGGTATATTGAGGGTTTCTGATACATTTATTACAAGTTTTGTTTATTTTTTTAACTATGAAATCTCGTAAAGAATCAACCTTGATGTCTGGGTGAGCCTTGAAATTATAGGCTGTGATTCCGACACACAGCCCCACAACTTCGTGAGTCAGCACTGAACCATGCACTGGCACGGTGCTGCGCTGCTGCAAGTGTCATCTTCCATGTAAATGTAAATAGTCACCAGTCTGACCCGTCACAACGGGCTGCGTGGTGTTTATCACAGGAGGAGACTTCTAGCTTGTGCTGTGCAATTCCGACACGTAACTCCCTTCTGCTCCCTGGAGCGCTGGGTCCTGAAACTGCTGGGACACTGACTGCCACTTCCCTTTGCGCTCTAGGAATGATGTTTTTAGTGCATTTCACCATAAAGAAGGACTTTTCCTCTCTTAGCTTGAGGCTAGCTCTTTAACTATGTGCTGGATTGGAGACTAGGAGAACAGAAACCTTGTTAAGCTAGCTGAGATCTAATTAGGGTATGTGGGTAGTCAAAGTGTTAAATGTCCTTTTTTCAGCAGTGGAGTGTACCTGACTTGCTAGGGTTCTCTAAGTATGGCAGAGGAAAACTTCAAACTGTGAGTCAATAAAAACATACTTAAACTATAAACTCCATTGCCCATTTTATAGAAAAATCTCAAAGCATTTAAGAGGCGCTTACATTTTTAAAACGTGCCTGAGGCACATACAAATGGTGTTATAATTGGGCGAGCTGAAGTAACGGGAAACGTATGCTGTGTGGGTAAGACCAGAACCCAGCGGTCACCCTTGCCAGTCCCCTTGTTTACGGTGGGGCATTCCTTCAGGTGACGTTTATCGCTTTTTTCCTGTAAGTGATGTTGAGAGACTGCTATAAAGTGCTTGGTATAATAAATACTGCTGTGTATGGGCATGTCAAGTACTCCAACTGCAGTGTAACTTTTGGCTGTGTGGTTGTATTTCATGACTTGGTTTCTCCTGTTCGCAGAGCTGGGAGGACTTCTGAAGTATGTCCGACCCTTCTTGAACTCCATCAGCAAAGCAAAGGCAGCCCGCTTAGTCCGATCCCTGCTTGATTTGTTCCTTGATATGGAGGCAGCAACGGGACAGGAGGTGAGATTTAAATTTCAGCAATAATCTGTTCCTCAAAAGCCTTCAGCATCGTTACCTGACCTATTTTATTTCACACTGAAGAATTATTCATGTCAGGAAACCTTCATTTAATGCATTTGGATATATTCTATTAATAAAACGTTAGATGATTCAGTTCACTCATAACTATGCTTGTCTGCAAGCCTCGTCTTGGTGGGGTCTAGGAGTAACTCTCACCCTGAGAATTTTTCTAAAATTTGAGTTTGAAATTAGGTTTACGCCTATTAAAGCATTAGTAATATTCTGTGATGTGATTAGTGTGCGGGATGTGAGAGGTGAGACGTGCTATACATGTCCCAGGGAGCTCAGTCTAGTGGAAAACGGGGGCAGTGTGTGATGGCACATAGCTAGAGAAGTGAGTGTACAAGGTCTGTTCATGAGTAGGGATTAGAAGATGGCATTACTTAGCATCTTTCAGCTGTAGCCATGAAGCTGCATTGTATGGGGACATTGTGGTGGTTGTTTCATTCTACAGAGAGCTTCTGAGGCGTAGGAGTTACTCCTGAAGTGGGAGTGGAAAGCCTTTTGGAGCAACCAAGCGTAAATTACTTCCACTGAATGAACTTTTCCACTAGGAAACCCATGGAGTGTAAGATCTGCCAGTTAGGATTTACTCCATTCCCTTTAGCTCCCTGGAATTTGGTTATTCCTTTTCTGTTGTCCATGTGACTTGTTGGTTAGAGGGAATGGGAGAAGGACAGGAGCAAGGTGTAAATGAGGAGGAGCCGCTTAGAGGTCGTGTTAACCTGCAGTACTGTAGGCTGTACCGTGGCTGACCCACCAGGGCAGGTAGATGGAAAGGGAGCTAGAAAGGAGGTGAGCAGTGTGTTAAGGACACAGCCCACATACCACTGTGCACGCAGCAACTGACGGGTTACAGTCTTGAAGAGGATCTGCTGCGTTAAGAGGCAGATGGCATTCTTCTAACCATGTGGTCACAGAAGTGTCATCCTGGAGTTCAGGTAACACAGCAAATGTTCTTCCTAAGCTGTTCAGTTCTTGTGGCTTGTGTGTACTGTAAACAGTGCCTGACAGAATCTTTGCCTCTCTTCTTTAACAGAAAAGGTTAAGGGGAAGCAGTGTAGGATGTGCAGGTAAGGAGAGAACCCCTTGACAGGTTGGGGAAAAATGAGTGGCTTCAGACTTCTTTCTGAAGGTGACTTGAGGTAAATGATATTTGAATGCAGTCCCGAAAGGTGGCATTTTATGGGAGGAGAAGAACTTGGAGTAATAAAGATGGAGACAGTTGTCCAAAACAGTCCCTTTTACACACATTCAAAAGCCAAACCCAAAACCTTAAGAAATTGTAACACCTAACCTGTGAGGTTCTTCTTGTGGTACTCCTGAATACGTTTAATACCTCAGAAATGTTCAGAGGGATATTTCCTTCCCCAGTGCAAAGCATATTAAGAAGACTCCCAAGAGTCCAGTAAAGCAATGAAATTAGAGACTTCTAATGCTGAAGCTATCACTGTGCAATAAATTGCAATTTCATAATGGCTTTTCATAAGCTGTCCTCATTTAATAAGAAGTGACAAGGAGCTGACAAGTCCTGCAGTGTAGTACAGCTACAGAGCTGCTCCAGAAAGAACTGTGATCCAGAGGCTTTGGAAAAAGGTATTTCTGAACCTAGCACTGCAATATTAATTATTATATATAACAGCCCAGTACTACGTTGGCACACTCTTCTGGTTAGGGCAGAAAGAAACTGCTTTATGCATTGCAGGAATCTCATCAATCTTTAAAAAGTAGAAGCCAGTAAGTTGCTTTACTCTGCTTTGAAGCCATAGATAAAACATCCAGTGTCACTGACTGATTCCTGGCACCTAACTTGTTTGTAAACAGTGGAGCCCAGGCATCTCTGCTGCTTTATCCTACTGAAGGACACCTATGGTCTTACGTAATTAAGCCCTAAAACACATACACTTCATTTTCCTCTTTATTTGTAGAGCAATTGAAAATACAGTTCTCTTTGTTGCCAAATGAAATAGTGCAAAACATGACTGGAAGAGACCTCGAAGCCTTTTATTTAGGCCATCCCTTGCCTAAGGCAGAATCAGTTCTCATGTACCCAGATGTTTCAAACAAACCCCCAGATGTTCAAGAAATACTCCTAGGATTTCAGCAGCAGTTCTAACTGGTGGAACTTGGGAAGCCAAATCTTTATTTTCATATTCCAGTGTGGGAGGGTTGTCCCTGGTGGTCAGGAAAAAATTACTGGAAGCAAAATGCATTAGAAAAGCCACGAAAGAAGGTGGTCTGCTTTTTGTGTGTTTGCTACAATTAAAGCTTAGGCTAAACCTTAGTTTGCCTTCTGACTTACTTTCTCTTTCAGTACTGCTGTAAGTTGTATAATACTGTGAACATAGTTGCAAGGTGTAGGAAGTTAGTTTAGCAAGTAGAATATGAAAATATTTAAAGTAAACTAGCCGTTCTACATCATTTTGTGTAACATTTCTGAGAGTTTAAATTCTGCTGTTAACACGATGCAGCCTGAGGCTAAAGAATATTGTGTGTACCAGCGAGTACTTGTTCAACAGAGGTGCTTAGCGTTGCGCTGCTGAACTGCGGTTCTTGTCAAACTACACCTTACCTGGGTAATACTGAAGGCGTGGTTCATTGAGACACTTGCATTAATTGATAGGCATTAATTGATGTAGGCATTAATTGATGAAGGCTGTTGGCTAATCTCCAGCTTCATTTTAAAATAAAGCTATTTTGAGATTTAGCAATGCTGCTCTTGAGACTGGAATGACTTATCCCTTAACCTACGTTGTGGAGATTTAGGCTGTGTTGTATTTTTGTGTTGCTTTGTAGGAAATGATTGAACCATACTGTTGTTTTAGAGGGGCAGCAGAAGGCTTTACAAATTTCTTTCTGCTCCCTTTAAGGTTGACCTGTGTTTAGAGTGTATTGAATGGGCCAAATCAGAGAAGAGGACTTTCCTACGCCAGGCTCTGGAGGTACGTTACCTTGTGCATCCCAAACATGTATAATAGCATTTTCCCTTTATCAGATATAATAACCATAAAAGTAGAGAAATTCTAGTGTGTTGTCCAGATCTTTGTATGTGCAGTAGAAGGCCAGTAGTGATTGCTGAATGCTAGTGACTCTTCTCGCTATTGGAGTAGACAGGATTTTACCCACCGCATTTAGTTCTAGCCAGTTGTCCAAATGGTAAATCTTGCAGATTTGGATCATGTGATGTAATGAATACAAACCAAGCTAGTGTATTTTGTGCAGATAAGAATATAAAGCTTAATTTTACCAAACAAACCTGTACTACCCTTCTCTGGCTTTTCTCACAGCAGTTCCTTTTCTGTTCTCCAGGCGAGGCTGGTCTCCCTGTACTTCGATACCAAGAGGTACCAAGAAGCCCTGCAGCTAGGTGAGTCTCCCACTAGGTGGCAGTGGCAGTTCTCTGCCTTGAAATTAGTCTAGAGGCTGTCCAGGGAAAGAACCGATTACGTCGTGTTCTTTGATAAGTTTTGTAGGACTCGGACATTAATTTCCTCAGTGCTGTACCAGGTCTGCCATTTTTTACTATTGTGTGGCAATAAAAGCTTCAAGAGACCTCTTCATTGACATCACGTGTTCATTTCAAATAATTCTGGAAGCAAATTGTATCCAGTTGAAGCCATCAGGTTTGTCTCCTGCTGTAACATACGTAGTGTAGTGCTGAGGTCAGAAAGCTTTCTTTGGCTCACTCAAAAACTGCCTCAATAAAAATAGTAGTAATGCCAGGAAATGGCAAATCTCTGAGGATGCAATTAGACAAGCTCTTGTGAAGTAGTGTAAAGGCTTTAAAAATTTGCTTCTACACCACCTGAGATATGGTAATTAACCATGTGAACTCTCCTGCTCTGCTGCAAAGCAGAGTAAAGCAGGTCATCTTACACAGCCCAACTCCCTTTAGTGCTTTACAAATGCTCATTTTGCAAATGACTGCAGTGATGTGAGAAGAGGTTTACGCTGGCTAAAGGGTATTTGTACAGAGCACTCTACCAGCTCAGTGTGCAGCTATGAGCAGGGATGAGAGATGACTGCACTGACATGAACAGAAGTGCTCACCTGATGCTTCACCAGGGACCCATAAGTTCTTAAACAGTGTGGCAGCAAGAGCATGTGTCATGTCCAGAGTCACCTGGGTGGCTTGTATCCGATCAGAATATAAAGCTATCTTAAGTGTTCTGATACATGGAATTCAATACCAAGTTAGAATTAGTTTGCATGCAGATGTGTAATGACCTCAGGTTTAATTGCATCGGAGTTCACACACCAAAGCTATGCTTAATTAACTTAATCACTTGAGTGATGGCGGTACAGCTTAGGGAGTTGAGAAGGCCTTTATGTGTAGGGCATCCTCTCTGAACACTATCAAGATCCCAGTGTTTTGGGCTAGCATTTCTTTGTGGCTGGCCAAGAAGACGTGATTATGTCTGCAGCGGAGGGGAGTAGATGCAAGAAAAAGCCCCTACATTTTGTTTCTAGAGAAGCACTGTTCTTTTCCACCTTGCTGTATGGTTTAAGCTATGTTCTTCAGCTTCTAAGTGCAGCAAATGAGGATAAAGTTCTTGTCTCTGCTTGCCCTAAGTTGGCCTTTTGGTTTGTAGGGGGAGAAGGAAGGGGAAAACTTTCCTCTAAGGCTGGGTCTTGCTGTCCTCACAAGGCTTTAATGTGACAGTTTATCTAGGTGTTTCTTAGGCTATCTGTTCCTACCTCCTTAATTTGATCTGTAGCTGTCTTGTGCTTAAAACATGCCTTCCTCATCCCGTATTCTTAGGATTTGCTTGAAAATCCCCAGGTCTCACGCTAGGGAAATGATGCAGGAATGGGCAGTACTTCTGGTTTGATTGGAGCTCTGAATGTGAGTGGTAAATTATACTGTCATCTGGGGAAGGTGTAACAGAGTGACAATTTGAACTGCACAACACTTCCTTGACTTTCTGTTGAGTGTCTGCTGCCGGTGATGAGGTGGCAGAGGCACCCTGTCCACATACCCAGCTATTCTCACTGCCCTCTTCTACCTCTAGCACAGAACTGGTTCATTCTTCTTCAACTCTGCATTGATGCTCAACTGCTGTTATTTCCTTTCCTTTGTTTCTTGGAAGAACAGGTTGTGTAAGTCTAACCTCCCTTCTTCAACACCAGTACTGCTTATGGGGGAAGAAGGGTGTCATCTGGAGGGAGATGGTTTGTGTAATCACTGGTAGCAGATGTGGAGCAGCTTACAAAGGTTCTTGTTCTTCCCCACTGCTAGGCTCCCAGCTTCTTCGGGAATTGAAAAAGATGGATGACAAGGCATTGCTGGTAGAAGTGCAGCTGTTAGAAAGCAAGACTTACCATGCCCTGAGCAATCTGCCAAAAGCAAGAGCAGCTTTAACCTCTGCACGGACTACAGCCAACGCAATCTACTGTCCACCTAAACTGCAAGCAGCGTTAGACATGCAGTCAGGTAAAGCCCTTCAGGAGAAGGGGAGAGTCTGGGACTTGTCACGGTGCATCAGTTGACTGATACTTGCTCTTTCCTGAGAGAATCATAGAATGGGACCTCAAGATACTCAGTAGTCGGCCCAGCTGCCTCAAGGCAGGATTAGCTATAATTACATTGTTCCTGACATATGTTTATTCATACTGTTCTTGAAAGCTTCCAGTGGTGGAGGGTCCATAAACTCCTTAGGCAGTCCAGCATTACACCTCGTTCATGTAAGTGTAACATTGTTCCTGGTCAGATTTGCAGGCACTTACCTGAAGTGCCCCAGCCTTGTCTGTTGTAACTAAAACTCCTTTGTCTATCAACAATGTCTAGAAGATCAAATAAACAATGGGGGCAAATGAAAGTCCCAGGGGAAACAATAAGGGGGTGCTGACCATATTTAGCTACATCCACAACTTTGGTGGTGGTTTTTCTTGAGTTTGCTACCCACTGTCTTCAAGAGAGGACATGTTCCTACAGAAACGAGGTAAATGGCAGCACAGAAGGGAAGGCTTCCTTTTACTGAGGTGCCAGATGAAGCACTGGGCAAGCAAATCATTCAGTCTTTGTCCAGTTACATTTAGAATTAACTCTGATGCTTGCCTGTTTGTTTCTCTCAACAGGTATTATCCACGCAGCGGAAGAGAAGGACTGGAAAACAGCCTATTCATATTTTTATGAGGCGTTTGAGGGATATGATTCAATTGACAACCCAAAAGCCATCACCGCACTGAAATACATGTTGCTGTGCAAAATTATGCTTAACATGTACGTGGCAAATGGTTCTGCAAAGAATGCTTCCTGCATTTAAATGGGAAAGGCTTTTTATATAAGACTTGTATATAATAATATATATATGTATATGCATATATACGTATATAATAATATAAGATTCTTGTATATAATGAATTATCTAAATCAGACAGGCTCTGCTGTGTGTCTTTGTTTATGAACTATTCACTGGTTCTGATATAACATTATTTGAACTTTAGTAATTTGTTATGAATTGGGAAACTATGAGGCACACGGAAATTGAAGCTGGCCATGTTGTTGAATAGATACTCTCTTCCCTTCCTTCCCTTCTCTAGCCCAGAAGATGTGCAGGCATTAGTGAGTGGAAAGCTTGCTCTGCGGTATGCGGGAAGACAGGTAGAGAAACTTAATCCATTCTATCTTCCTATTATCTCTGAGAATATTGTGTTATTGTGTCAGATCTCTTAATACCAAAATAACCTACACGTCTGAGTATCCTGAACAAGATCCAGAACTGATTAAATTACCATAAATCAATTGACTTCAAAGGGAACATGGTGATTTTTCACCACCTGAAAATCTGACCCTCTCACTTGATTTTCTGTTTTTCTCCTCCCTGTTTTCTTCATGAACTTCTAAATGCCTGGTGGTATATGGAACTCATCTGAACCATCATCAGCTGCTGCACCTGTGAATCTGATGTATTTAAATACGAGTTGTTTATTGTTTTTACTTGTGTTGTAGCAAGTCCTAAAAATCCATTCATAGCAGTGAGGCTGAGCAGCTTGAGACCTAGATGACTGTAAGGTGGAAGGCAGGCAGCTGGGGAGTTGTTAAATCAACTGTTTATTCTAACATTAACTTGCCAGTCTGTGAATGCCACCCCCGTATTAAATCCAGGGATGCTTATGTTAAGCACAGGGCCCAGAGCCAGGTGTGCCAGGGGCTGAGCCAAGCTTACTACTGATGCCCTCAGTGGCTTTGGTCTGCCAGCTATTTGCTTTGATGCAGGAGCTAATACCCACCTACCTCACAAAGGATTGGGGCAGCTATTTAGTAGAGGAGGATGAGGTCAGTGAGCATAAGTGCATAGAAAAGAGTCGGAAGTAGGGATACCCCTGCATTATCCCTGCTGGATCACAAAGGGCAGCTGTGGCCCTGCTTCATCCTCTTCCCCCTGGTGACAGCTGAGTTGGAGGTTTCTTTTCAGAGCACCAAGGGCTCTTCCTCTCCACGGAGGAAATTTCAGCTGTTCCCTGCACTGTCCTCCTGAGACAACAGTGACCACAAGTTTGTGCAGCAGCTGTGGAAACTGAGCTTAGGGAGCAGAGGGAAAGTGGACAGACAGCCCTGGGGGCAATACACTGGGAGAGATGATAGCAGAAGTGTGGGCTTCATGTACCGCAGCCACTGGGCTGACCTGTTTGTAGTGCGCTTGTGTGTCTCACCACTTGGAAGCTATTGTTCCAGTGGGGTTACTATTCTGTTTAATGTCAGTATGGTAGTTTGGTTGTGACCAAGTCTTTTGCTTTGTTTCAGCAACTGCTGGGTAGACAAGAAACAGTTTTCCAATGCTGTTGGTGATAGGGTGTTGGTAGCAGAGGCAGTGCTGAAGGGGAGAAACACAGCTTAAGGGCTGAAAATGGTCCTGATTGTTAAGCAAGTGTGCAGTTTCCTTAACAATTGTATCAACATTGCTCCCAACCTGCAACCTGATAGGACCTGCAGCTGGTATTCTCAAACCTTGCAAAACTTGAGTTCTTTGCTGCCATGAAGCTGATTTAATGTTGTGTTCTGCAGCTGTTCTTCAAGTTCTCCTTTTTAGCAGCTGTTCTTACTCTTCCTATGTGGAAGTAAAACTGACATGGCTTTGTAGCAAAAGGAACATTCCTTTTTTGCTTCTTAAGCACGTCCTCAGTATACTGCACAGTTGGCATAATAGCACCGAGAGGAGAATCTGGAAAAATAACCTTCTCTCATTTTCTTTCTTTGCAGACAGAAGCATTAAAATGTGTGGCACAGGCCAGTAAGAACCGGTCGCTGGCAGATTTTGAAAAGGTGAGTCAGGAGAAAGAAAATGGGAAATGGCTAGCCAGAGCATTCAGAAATACCTGAGTGGAAAGTTGTAGGAGCTGCTACATCCCGCAGCAGGAAGCTGTAACAACAAATGTTTGTAGAAAGCAAATACTCTGTAATACTCAACTGGTTTATTTTTTGCAGCATGGGGAGTAGTAGTCTGCTTGAAACTAGATTTTTCTGGTTTTGAAGAGCCAACTCAGAACCAGTTTCCTGTAGTTCTGATGCTGTTCACTGGGATGTGTGCTGTCCTAAAAATTTTCCTGGGTGTTCAGCAAGAACATTACAAAGAGAAAGGGGGGATTCCTATGCCAGGGAATAATCCTATCATGCTGATTCCTGAGTGTCAACCAGAGATTTTCTGACTTGCTAAGCTCCAGCGGTGTAAAGATGAAAGATGCTTGCTGCAAGGTGCTTGAAAGACTGTTAGGCTGTGGTGATCTCCTGGCCTTCCAGCTAAGTTACGGGATTAGATACTGATACTGTACTGGGCAGGGAGGGGAGGCTGTTTTATACTCGGGACGTGGAGGACAGGAGGCCTGTCACTACCTGAGTGATCTGTTTCCACTGTGTCTTCTTCAGGCTCTGACAGACTATAAGGTGGAGCTCAGGGACGACCCCATCATAAACACTCATTTGGCTAAACTCTATGATAACTTATTGGAACAGAATCTGATCAGAGTCATCGAACCCTTCTCCCGAGTACAGGTAAATGTTTCCATCAAGCACACCAAAATGCTGGCACCTCTGTCCCCTTCAGTTGGCGTGTAACTGGATGAACGACTTGTTTCCATGCAGAATGCTTTTTACTCATTGCTGCTTAGCACATCCACAGCTCAAGGACTCATCAGGTTCAGCTGAAAGATGATGAGGAAAGGGTTGAGGGGAACTTTGGAAACCATATTCCAAAATCGTTGCACTTTCTACCTATTTCATATATACATGTTGAAACGTGAACATGCTTTTACCATTGAAGGGACCGGTGTTTGGCTATTAAGGGCTCTTTCAGAGTGTGAGTAAAGCTGCAGTAATCTTGGAGAAGAAATTAGTTATTTCATGTTTCACAGTGAAGTGGCTTTAGGTGTCTGCCTCATAGCTAGTCAATCTTCAGATGCAATCAGATATGAAATCTGAAGGACATGAAGCTGCAAAACAGAGAAAAACATTGTAGATTGTAGGGCAGAGCATTTACAGGCCTTTGAACTGTTGTGTAGATAAGCCCCATACCTCAGTGTTGTGGGTCAAAAGTACAGCTAAAGATTTATTTAACTCTATTAATCTCTATTCTAGATTGAACACATATCCAGCCTTATCAAGCTCTCAAAGGTAAGAACATTACTAGAAATCAGTGATGTGTCTTAAGAGGGCAAAGGAGTTGAGGTCAATGGCATTTGCCACCAGGAAATAAACATAGGCTATTAAACCCAACAGGTCAGCTCCGTAGCAGTTACCTGCAAATATCGCTGTTGGGAATTTGAATTTAACGTGGACAGTTTCCATGAGTTTCATTCCGTGTGTTACCATTTAATTTTATTGGAGACAGATTTTCCTCTGCAGTAGTAACAGCTCTTGTCATGATCTGCTCAGTCTTCCCAGTTGAACTGCGTTTAATCCTCATGAGCATGCCCAGAGGAATCTGTTTAGACCCTTAAGATGTAGGATCCAGCTAATCAGTGATTGAAATTTCATTAGGGATGCGTATGTCACACTGCCCATTGCAATAACTGCTTTAAAGACAATCCCAGCCAGCTTAAATCTTAGGAAAATCCACTGTAGTCTCCAGGCAGTTGCATCCCAAAGTGCTTTTGTCCTGTAGTATGACCTTTTAAGTTCAGAGGTCTTAACTGTCCTGAGCTCCAGCCTTTCAGGTTGTTCCATCAGCTGTCTTCCTTTTTCGCCCATGCAGCTCTTTTCTAGTCTAGCCCTTGGTGTTCAGCGCATGCTTAGTAATGAGAGTAAAAGCTGGACTGCTGCTGGTTCTTAACTACAGCTGTGTCGTCCCCCCCCAAAGAGTGCAAGAGGAAGAGCCACCTCCTGTGGGGCCATGCCTCGCTCTGAGCAGGAGATTGCCTCAGTACTGAATGGCTTAGCTGAAGCTTGGCCAATGCTTGACTAAACATTTGCAGAACCAAGGTAGAATGCTCCTAATGGTAATGCCTGTATGAAGACAGATGCACCGTCTTTAGTGGAACAAAAGGGCAAGGCATCTTGCGGTTCTCACCATTAAAAGCTACTACTTAATTTCCTATGTCATCTAAAGCATATGGTAGTATCAAAGCAGCATGCAAGGAGAGATCTGTCCTGACATCATGTTCTGTGGTAAAATAGCTGATTTCAAACAGTGCTTGTATCCTCCCAGGGATGTTGAGTGTGGATTAGTAAAAATCATATTTCTTTATATAGTTCTAGGAGACTTTTATTATTTTTTTTGCTTCAATTTCAGGCTGATGTAGAAAGGAAACTGTCACAAATGATCTTGGACAAGAAATTTCATGGTGAGTCCCTGCATCCTTCAGTCTTGACTGCCTTGCCACCCGTGGCCAGGTCACGTATTAAAGCTTTGGGTAGTCTCCTCTTCATCACCATGCCTTTGAACTTGGAGTGCTCTGCTTCTGACAGCAGGCATGCAGGTTAACAGGCACTGTGGGAAGAGTACATACTGGTGGATTCTCTGTTACTCTGCTGTCATTAAGGTTATTCTATTGCTCCTGTCTTCTGCCTTGATTAATCTTGAGGGTTAATTTCTCACAAATCAGAAACCACACTTTAGTCCTTGCTTCCTGCAGCTGCATCCAGGGACAGTTATGAGATCCACTGGTGGGCTGCGTAGCAAATATGCGCTGTTCTGCCTTGGAGCTTACTGGCATATGTGGTCACCTTTCCCTGCTGATGGTCTGTGTTTGTCTGGGACCACAGGGAGCTGCTTTTCTAATTCACCCTCAGGGAAGAAGCTCTGTTCTTGTTTACATTGTCCCTGGTGTTGATTTAGAAAGCCCTCTTGATCTGGCTGAGCAAGATGGATGGGAACTGGCTAACAGAGGCACATTGCTTAGAGAGAAGCTCAAAAATGGCAGAACTCAGCTGCAGTGCCCATCTGGCACCTGGAAATAGTTTAATTATAAAATGGCTTCTTTGCCTTGCACCAGTGTCTGTTGTGCTGAGGCATCCTGCAGGACACAAGGGCCTCGAGAAGGAAGGTAGCAGTCAGGGAGTGTGCAGTCCAGAGCATCTCCTCAGTGTGATTTTGGGCCCTTCTCCGGGCTGTTTCTGGGTAAGCTACCGCTAATGCAGCCTGGGCAAAATCAGTCAGTTAACCTAACACAGCACATCAGCCCCTTCCAAACCTGGTGCAGCTGACTGGATGTCTGTTGGGTAGATCCCTGAATGTCCGCTGTCTGGAAGATGAGAGCTGACAAACAATGTGATCCATCGAGCGTTGCAGTGGTAACCGCAGCTTTGTGCCCGCAGGCATCCTTGACCAAGGCGAGGGAGTCCTGATTATCTTTGATGAACCCCCAGTAGACAAAACTTATGAAGCTGCCCTCGAGACTATTCAGAATATGAGTAAAGTAGTGGATTCGCTCTACAACAAAGCCAAGAAGCTAACATAGGTGAGTGGGCACAGGAGCCAGAGGTCGCAGCTGCTCTGGACCTGCCGCTTCTCCCAGGCCAAGGTGCGTTTGTGTCCTTGAGGCTTGTTTTCTTTCCTCTCGATTGACGTGGCTCTGTTTTCTTTTGCAGAGTTGAATTTGCTAGCTGTCATTTGGAGAGTGTGTGTGACAGGAGAGTGAAACCTTTGGGAAAATGTTAGGAGACTTTTTTCTTTGTTCTACTTTTCGCTCGGAAAGTTTTTAAACTTCCTCATCCGGTGCATCTTGTATTCCATACGATGCGTGTTCCAGTTTCCATGTAATCTTTACTGGCCGAACTTTGTATCTGGGGGGGGAATATTGTTTAAACAAAGAGGGTATTCTAAATAAAAGGAAAAAGGCTTACACTACCTAAACATGTGCTTTCCACTTCCTGAGGGATGTCAGAGAGTTAAGCAGGGACAAAGTTTTGTTACCGATAGGTGCCCAAAACAGCTTGTTTCATCTCTCCCTCTACTCTGAAACCCAAGACTTACTGACGGTGTATAAGCAGCCAAGTTTATTCCATTTGTACTGAACCAAAAAACCCGAAATGCACAGACTGCTGGTTTATTTTTAAATCTTAAGTAAGGCCTCAGATCCCCTCAAAAGCAGCTCCACAATGATTTTCCTGAAGGCTTTCGCACCTGAGGAACCCACTTCAGAATTGTCATTGTGCTGTGCTGGCCCAGACTGACCTCGTGCAGCCAAAAACTGAGACGCTGCAGCCACTGTTGAGACCATTAGGCCAGTTTCTAATAAAGGGAACAGCGCAGGTTTCCCCGGGAGGCCTGCATTGCATGCTATTGTTTTAAAATAGACTAGATTTTAAATGTTTTAACTCTTCCCCCCACCTGCATTGGTAGGAAGAACAGGTGAGCAGGCGTTCCCCGAGAACTCGCCTCCTCACAGCGCCGAGCCCTGGCCGGTGTCCGGCAGGGAGGCGAGCTGCTGCCCGGGCGCTGATCGGGCTGGCGATGTTTTCCTCTGCTGTGGAGCGTTTCTTTTCAGCATCCGATGTGAGACAGCTTGGCCCTTGTGGAATGACCTAGTGCAGCTCTTGCTGGGGAGCTTCCTTGTTACTGTTCCCAAGTAATATATGTGGGGGGTGGAGCACAGTGTATTCCAGCATGTTTCATTTTATGGTGAGATTACTAGCTAGGTTTTAATGCCATTTGGGCAGTGTAAGCTTCTGCATCTCTGTCCTGCTAATTTTTATTTTTCCTTTCCCCTCTGTCTCCCTTTCTCTTTCCCTTTCCACGTTTTCTTACTAAATTTATATTTTGTAAAAGGATTCTGTTTTATCAGGAAATATTTTGCCTTCACACTGAATCTTAGACTGGCTGATTTTTCTGCTTTCTGTTCACATTTTAATCTCTCCAACATTTTTTTTAAACTTTCCATCTCATCCAGTCAGTCACTGTTTGGGTTTTTGGCACCATCAATATCAAATGTACAAACGGTTCTTGCTAACCAACACCAGGTATATCTGATGTTCAGATGAGTTCCAATAAAATATTTTTTTTTTCAAAATCTGTCTCCTGTCTTCAGCTGTTGAGGCAGATGAAGTGCATGTTTGGTGCAATTGCTCTTTTCGCTTAGGGAAGGGTGGCTTGCCCCGCAAGCTGTGCATCTGTCCAGAGCTTATAAAAGCATTGTCAGTGATTCCTGAGACAGAGTGGGACAGGGGACTGTGTTTTAAGCAGCATCACTAAAGATTTCTGTTGAAGATTGTTACCTGTTCTTGCAAATTTGAGTTTTACCAAATGATGCGATTTTTTAAATTACTATTGTTGTGAAAAATCAATTACCTCTGACCTCTTGCACCTTGAAAATGCTCTGATGCTGTATTACTGGAGAGAGTCAAACTGTGTGTAACAATGCAGTAGATTCATGTTAAGGCTAGAGAAGGCCTTAAGATTTAGTCAGACCAATACAAAATCCTAGTTTTCACGTGTGAAGCTCATGCCTCCATCCCCGACACTGCCTGGTCTAGTGGATGCAGGTCTGCATCGGCCAGGAAAGAAACCTGGCTTTTACGTGAGGGCCTCAAGTGATGGGAAGAGTCGGCAATCCACGGGGTGAGTTGGCTGGCAGAGGGTTCAGACCCACTTTTCCAGTTATGTGCACAACACCCCAGTGCTGGTGCCTGCTCTGCTTTCCTTGGGTTCCAGCACGGGCTCTCTCTGCCTTGTCCGGGGCCCTCCCAGCTGCCTTCTGGTGCCTGCAGTCAGGCTGCCTCGGCCTCTCTTGGGTGAAGGAAGCTGGGTGTCTTCAATTTCTCCCTGTAAAACATTTTGGAGCCCTTCTTCAGCTCCCACACTTGAGACGGGATGCTGGCACGCTGCTTATCCCCCCGGGGGCTCGATGCCAGCCGTGGCCACTGTGCAGTGTCAGGATGCTCCCCCTGATCCCACAGCCAACGTGCCTCGTGCTGCAGGACTGGTGCTCCTAGGCAGGAAAATGCAAAGGACCTAACTCCTGTTCTCGTCTAAGGCGTGAGGGGAATGCATTCCTGGGTTTCTTGGTAGTTTTTTTTTTTTTTAAAAAAAACTATAAATATCTCATAAGGTATTTCCCAAAAGCTGCTCTGGCCAGTTCACTGCAATGCACTGAAGTGGCGTTTTCCCCTGGGGCCTCTTAGCTGTGGATGTGATTTGCTGATTTAGGTTGCTGATTGTAGGTGAAGGGAAATTCATTCATGGAGCCTGTGTGTGTGGCGATTACGTGCACAAACAAGGTGCTGAGGTGAAGAAAGAGCAGGAAAAGGTGGAGATTTTGCATGTGTCCTCAGTGAGAGTGGTGCCCAGCTCTGGCCATCATCTCCTAAAGGGTGAGGGAAGGCCAAACTGGTCTTGACCCAGCAGCTAGCGAGCAGACAGCAGCACGGCAAGGGGCTCAGGGCGTGTGGCTGTGTGGCCGCTGTCCTGATGGCACACTCATCATCCCAGCTCTCTGAGGGAAGCTGCGCATTGCAAGGCATCTGTGCGCCTACCTTCCATGTCGAACCCTATTAAAATTGGGGCCAGGTGAGCTCAAGCTTTAGGCCTTGTTAAACCCTTTTAGCTTAGCCTTCACAGGCTTAACTTAACCAGGCTTTTACATGAAGGCACGTTTCGTGCTGCAGGGGTCTGGGTTGCGTTTGTAACAGCCAGGGGGCTTTCCTGGTAAGAGCAGTGCCGGTGGGGTTGGCCCTGCACAGCCCCTCTGCTTGTGCTGCAGGAGGCTTGTGCAGCTGGTTGTGGGGACAGAGGGCATAAGGTTGCCAGGAGCTGGCTCTGCCTGCAGCAGCAGCATCAGGGGATGCGTAGCTTTCCCTGTGCGTGGGACCAGGCCTTTCCTCGTGGATTTCCTCGTGCCAGGGCAGAGGTGGGGTGTGTGTTGGGGCCTGGCTACAGCTGCGTCACTCCATGCAGCGCTCTCCAGGCTGGGGGCTCGATGCGGGTGCAGCTTTTCGAGCCCTGCCTGGCATTTTGAGCTGCTGCACAGGGATCCCAAGCGTGACCCTTGTGCTGCGAGCTGCGGCCCTCGAGCTCTACGTGTTGGGAAAAACCCACGGCGCTGGGGGGGGAGAGCGACAGGGGAGCTCCGGGCCTTGCCGCGTGTCCGGGCTCCGCTCGCTCGGCAGCACCCAGGTCCTGCCTCGGCAGCAGCAGCGGGGCCGGAGCTTCGACATCGCTTTTTTTTTTTTTTTTTTTTTTTTTTTTTTTTCGTGCCCTCAACCCCGGGTGCGGGGCTCGGGGGGCCCCTTCCCGCCCCCATCCCTCCCGGGGCAGCCCCGCCGGCGGAACCGGGCAGCAGCGCGGTGACAGCGGCTGCGCTGCCCCGGCACCGCCTGCGGGCGTCGCTGCGGGGCCGGGCCCGAGCTGCTCCCGGTGCTGGCGGCGGCGTTACCGGGCGGAGCGCCGGCCGCTGCCCCGTGCCCGTCCCCCGGGGCTCCCCCCCTTATCCCGGGGTCCCCCCGGGACTCCCACCCCGGCCCCCCCCGCGGTCGCGTTCCCCCCCC
>NC_048919.1:837941-870675 GCF_011077185.1 Oxyura jamaicensis | reverse complement strand
CGGCGCCATGGGCACGGTGCTGTCGCTTTCGCCGAGCTACCGGAAGGCCCCGCTGTTCGAGGAGGGGGCGGCCACGGTGGGGCACTACACGGCGGTGCAGAACAGCAAGAACGCGAAGGAGAAGGGCCTGAAGCGGCACTCGCTCATCTCCGTGCTGCCCTGGAAGCGCATCGCTGCCGTCTCGGCCAAGAAGAAGAGCTCCAAGAAGGTGCAGCCCAACGGCGGCTACCAGAGCAACGTCACCCACCTGAACAACGAGAACCTGAAGAAGTCGCTCTCCTGCGCCAACCTCGCCACCTTCGCCCCGCCGCCCCCCCCCCGCCGCCGCCGCCGCCGCCCTCGCCTCGGCGCAGAAAGCCCCCGCGGCCGCGCCCGCCGCCGCCGCCACCCCGCGCCGCGTCGTGGTGCAGGCGTCCACCAGCGAGCTGCTGCGCTGCCTGGGCGAGTTCCTGTGCCGCCGTTGCTACCGGCTGAAGCACCTCTCGCCCACCGACCCCGTGCTCTGGCTGCGCTCCGTGGACCGCTCGCTGCTGCTGCAGGGCTGGCAGGACCAGGGCTTCATCACGCCGGCCAACGTGGTCTTCCTCTACATGCTGTGCCGGGACGTCATCTCGGCCGAGGTGGCCAGCGACCACGAACTGCAGGCAGTGCTGCTCACCTGCCTGTACCTCTCCTACTCCTACATGGGCAACGAGATCTCCTACCCGCTCAAGCCCTTCCTGGTGGAGAGCTGTAAGGAGGCCTTCTGGGACCGCTGCCTCTCCATCATCGACCTCATGAGCCCCAAGATGCTGCAGGTCAACGCCGACCCGCACTTCTTCACGCAGGTCTTCGCCGACCTCAAGAAGGAGAGCGGCGCCGAGGAGAAGGGCCGCCTGCTCATCGGCCTCGACCGGTGAGCGCCGCCGCCGCCGCCGCCTCGCCCCCGGGGCTGTCCCCCCCGACCCCCCCCCCCGACCCGGGGCCCCCCACCCGACCCCCTCCCCAGCCCAGCAAAGCGGCGGCGGAGCGGAGACCTCGCCCCCCCCCCTCCCCTTCTCCATCACCGCCCTCCCCACGATTCCCGTCCTCCGGGGCTGGCTCAGCTCGGCTGCAGCGAAACCGGGCGGGGAAAAAAAAAAAAGCAAAAAGAAGGAAAAAAAAAAAAAAAAAAAAAAGCCCAGAGGCTTGCGGGGGGGGGGGGGGGGGGGGCCGGGGGGGGAGGGGGGCAGCCCCGGTCTGGCCCGGCCCCGGCGACAGCGCGGCCGAGACAAAGAGCAGGTAGTGGGGAAAAATGGGATTAAAAACAAAACAAAACAAAAAAAAAAAAACAAAACAAAAAAAAAAAGGAAAAAGGGCAAAAAAAGCGACCCCTGCGGGCCCTGCCGGCTGCGGGGGGACGGCCGCCAGCGGGAGCCCGGCTCCGGTGCGGGAGCTGCGGGCGCGGATAGGATCGGAACGGATCGAAATGGATCGGATCGGAACGGATCGGATCGGATCCGAAAGGAACGGATCGGAACGGAACGAAGCTGTGAAGGGCCGGGCCGGGCCGAGCTGCCCGGCCCCGGGCTGTCCCCCGCCCCTCCCGCCCCGTTATTTATTTTATTTGAAAAGACTCGGATTTCTGAGTGGGTCTGGGGTAGGGAAATAACTGCTACTGTATCATTACATCAATGTGAAATGTATTGTTCCCATCGTGCACTGATCATGAGTATTGTGTAAGGATCTACTTGAGTGTGCAAGCAAGGAAAGAAATCTACATGCTGCTATATGAATACTTTTAGAACAAAAATACTAACCTACGGGGGAAAAAAAAAGGAGAAACCCTTCTTTATTCTTTCATTGTTGCTTTTACAGTGGTATTGCGCATGCAAAGAGAAGCATTTTGTGTCTTCAAAAAAAAAACAAAAGGGAAAAAAAAAACACAAAAAAAATCAAAAGAAAACCTTACAAGAGATGGCTGTAAAAATTACACCCATGCACAAAGACCCGACACCACCCCGATACCGCAGTCTTGAGCCGATATTCCCTTATCAGGCCTGGGGACTGATAAGTTTTTTTTCTTTTTTTTTTTTCTTCGTGTGCACAGTTCTAGTTTAGTTCTGGTCCATCGGTCGTTAAACATGCAAGCGAGAGGGAGGAGTGATGTGCCATTTCTTTTTATTTTTCACTTGAAACTTCATTGCTGTACATTGGAACCTGCTAATTATACATGTGTACGTATGTTTTTTTAGTGCAATCTCTTCTGTAGATCTTTGTTGACCAAATTGGTGGGTATTGTTACTTATTAATTTATATTTGTCTCATTTTGTATGTATGTGTATAGTGCGTTTGTAAGTATGTGTGGTTTATAACCTGACAGACTGTGTCATGGGGCTCAGTGTGCCTGTAATTTAATCCCCTCCCCTTATTTTTATTTATTTTTGTACTGTGCTGATTAAATAAAATGCACTGACCATCCATTACACGGCAGCGTTTCGTGGCGGAGTCTTTTCTGCAGCGACCCATGCGGGTCAGACGCCTTCCGTGCCCGCGTCGCAGCGCTGGAAAATTGGATTTGCCTTGACGAAGGAGGGGTTTAATGCATCAGCTGCGCCCGCGCCTTAATCGCATTAATGGCACTGGGGTCACCCCGCCGCCGGTGGCTTCGGTGTGCGGTGCAGGCTGAGCCAGGAGTGGGGTTGCCCTGATGTGGATGCCAGCAGAGCAGGCGTTTGGGGGCGGACGGCGAGAGGAGACAACGGCGCCACCGACAGCAAAACTGGACTGAGCTGGGAGCTGGCAGGTGCCGAAGGTTCCCCGCCACAGCACAGCCGCCCGGTGAAGGTGAACCGTGGGTTCTGAGCGCGCTGAAAGGGGCCCGGAAACTCCACTGCCCTTCCATGTGTCAGGAGCATCGTCTTCCCTGTGACGCCTCGCTGGTCAGAAATGGGCACCACAAGAATGGGATGCAACTAATTGGTCTTTTATTTATGACAGTGAATTATGTAAACAAAAACCCAGGTCAATGATAGTAGGTTTTTCTGCTTTTTTACACATTAAAATATCAACTACTTAAAAAAAAAAAAAAAAAAAAAAAAAAGTTCATTGCATTATCGCCCCAGGCTGAAAAATCAAAATTCAATTTAGAAATAGTTAATTTATGGAAAAAAACAGGAATATATATATTTTATATATTTATATATATATATAAAACCAGAGCAGGAACAGATAATATATTTTATAAAGACATTTTTCATCTCATACAATATTGCCATCTCATCTCATAGCATTAGAATTTTCCTACACACGCGATTTATTGCTGTCCATCATGATTCAGTACAACCATTTCGTTGGAGGGATAGTGTATAAAAGTGCTGATTAAAACTCCTGCCACTACCTTGCCTACGGGTTAGTGTCACTAGGGAGGCTTTGGGGCCATTAGATACAAAAAGCGAGAAGTGCAAATAGAAAGGCACAGCAATGGCGAGGACTTTCCTGCTGGCGCTTCCTCGGGATGAGAGCAAGCGCATTCTCCTCCTGCTCAGGTGTGGGATGGCTTCAGCAGTGGCGCTGCTGCTGCTGTGGGGCACAAACTGGGATTAGGTGGCCAAGGGGCGGCGGGGGGCCCTGGGTGGTTGCGCTTGGCAGGGGGCATGGGGCATGGTCAGGAGCTGGGATGTCACCACCAGCCTCCCAACAACCACAGAGCCTTTGAAGGGTGCCTGGTGCTTGCCAGCTCCTGGAAGGGCCTCTGGAAGCTGTGGGGCAGCCCCCGTGTGCGGGACGCTGCCTCCCCAAGCAGCTCCCCGTGAGCAAGCACCAGTGGCTGGGATGTGGCTCCGGGCTTCTGGGCTCTGGTCCCATCAACCTCAGGTCTCTGGCAGTGGTTGGGGATAAAGGCTGCCCCTGCTCCCCAAAGCCACAGCATGGCCTTTGAAACATTTTATTTAGGGTTTGTTAGGTGCTTCTGATTCCTGAAATCCCAGAGCTCAGCTGCACCCATGGGGTGTCAGCGCATGTACCCCTGGCCGTGGTCGCGTCCCACGGGCTGCAAATCCTGACCTGACCAGCAGCGCCAGGACCTGGTCTATGGGATCCCAACAGCCCCACAGCCGCCTCTGCTCAAATACCACCTCTGCAGCCTGAGCTACAGCTCGCTGGCATTAAATAAAAAGCTTGGTGGTGTACCTCTACAGAGGAGAGCTGGTGAAACCATGGCCCTACGTAAACACAAAACACCAAGAGCGAGGTTTAGCCAAGCTCTGTGCATCAGCTAAAGGTGATGCTGGCCGAAAAGCCAAGGTGATGGCAATGGGGTCACTGACACCCAACTGGGAAACCTCTAGGAAGGGTCCGGCCTTGCAGCTGGGTCTGTGCTCCTGCCCTGCCGGAGGCAGTGTCTGCATAGTGCAAAGCGGGGCAGTGCTGGGCCGGGTCCATGGGCCCCTAGGCCCCTGCAGAGACCCGGCCAGTGCTTCCTTGCAGCCCTCCCCAAACCTCATCACTGGGGATACCAAGAAGCCACAGGATCATATAAAAACTGCAAGGCCGCTGGGTCCAAATGGGAACCCACTTTGGTCACTGGAGAGGGTAATTAAGGCAAAAACAGTGCAGGTAGATGAAAAAACCCAACAACTCTGCACTGTGAATCCCACTCTCCCGTTGTGCTGGGCCACCCGGCTCTCAACAGCAGCCTCTGTGCTCCTGAACGCCAGCAGGGAAGCTGTGAGCCGTGAGCTGTGTCCCCGACCAGCCCGACTCCGTGCGTGCCAGCGGGGCTGGGAGAGCACGGGGTGGCTCCGCAGCAGAGACGCCGGACCTCCTCTCCAAAGGGGGCTCCGTCCCCATCAGGATGGGGTGCCCTACGGCCAGACTCCCTTCCCGAGCCGGTTTCTTTGGTTCCTCCAGTGGAGGCTGCACAATGTTGCAAAATGACAGACAAACACAGAAGGGAACGGGGAGAGGGCTGAAGAATCAACATGGGAAAGGGAGGAAAGGGCTAAGTACCTATAAATGCTTTTTTGGAATAATTCAGATGCACTTTCCTGATATTCTGGCCTGTTTTGTAAGATGGTTACAGGCCACATTGGCTGTTTTAAGCCTTCGTTGTATGTGGTAGTAAAACCCTCTCCTGAATGTGGGTTTGCTAAACCCCCAGACTTAGAGGTTTTTTTGGGCGCATGACTGTGACAGCTGAGCATCTCTAAATTATTCCCCTTGAAAGGTCCAAGGTGCAGGGAGGGAGACCAAAGCCACGGTCTGTCTTTCCTCCGCGCTCTGCCCGGGCTCGCTGCGCTGGCGGAGTGGATGCTAGTTCCCTGGCACGCAGAGGACGAAACCGGAACGATGCTTGGTGAAATCCGGCTGGGATTGGTTAATCTTTGTTTCCACGGAGACGGTGCATTTCCGCCCGTGCAGGCTGCACTGGACCGGGTTGGTGACGCTGACTTGCAGTGCGCGCTTCTCGCTGCAAGGCAAAGGGAGAGGAAGCGTCAGGGAGGGTCGGGCTGTGTTTTCGGGTCAGGACGCGTCCTGCGGCAAGCAGAGCAGAAAGTGTAAAGCCAAGGAAGCCCCCGGCCTCTGGGCCTCGGCCGAGACCCTGCCTGCCCCTCGGCAGAGGGTCCCCCACGAAGGGCTTCCAGCAGCGGGACCAGCGCTGCTGGGGGTTTCTGCTTCATGGCCAAAGCAAAGGCCGGGCTGCAGAAGGGCTGGGGTCTGCTGCCAGCTCTGCCACCCACTCGCTGAACGACCTTGTGAAAAATCACTCCCTTCTCTAAAATTAGAAAAACAGCAAGGACATCCCTTGTTCTGAGCTTGCAGATTAAAAATACAGCTTAATATAGCTAAAAGAAGCACAGATTGTTATTTCTTTTTGTGCCGTGCTGAGGGAATTCCTCGACAGACTGACAGACAGACAGACCAGCCCGGCAGCCCCTGGGGTCAGAGCACCTTGTGCTGAGGCAGGGACAGGACGGTGTCACTGCAAACTGTCCCCAGTTGTTTTAACCCTTTAACCCAGCTTTGGTACTAAAAATGAAGAAAATATATTATTCCACAGGAAAAAAAAAAAAAAAAAAAAAAAAAAGAAAAAAAGAAAAAAAGAAAGAAAGAAAGAAAGAAAGAAAGAAAGAAAGAAAGAAAGAAAGAAAGAAAGAAAGAAAGAAAGAAAGAAAGAAAGAAAGAAAGAAAGAAAGAAAGAAAGAAAGAAAAGAAAAAGAAATGAAATCAACCCTGGCTCCCCAGACAGGCACGGAGAGGAAGGGTTCAGTGCTAAATTCAAACCCTCCAACCAGCCATGGCTGGCTTGGAGCTGAACTCCCAGTGCTCATATGCAGCTGCGCTGGGGCCACCCCATCTCCCTGAGAAGTTTCAGCTCACACAGGACAGGGAAGATGTCCCTGGGTGCAGGGAGAGCTTGTTCCAGCACCAGGACCCTCGCTGGCCTCTGGGGAAGGAACCAGTGCTCCAAATGCACATCTGAGACCTGTCTGCACGTGCTGGGCTGTGGAGCCAGCCGTGCCAAGGGATGCTCGTGACCAGGCAGACCCCGCTGTGCGCTGCGATGCCCATGGAGCTGCCAGGGCTACCAGGGCCACCAGGACCAGGGTCAGAGCTCCCTCACTGCCTCCAGGCAATTCACCTTCTGCTGTCATCCCCTCTGCACCAGAAGGGAGCAGGTGCCACAGAGCAGGGAAGTGAAGCAGCAGGAGAAACGCCCATGGTGGACCTGTCCCTATGAGCCCCCGCTGGCCTTGGGAAGCAGGAGAGACCCAGGAATTTGGCCTCCGGGAGAGCCTCCTGCGACTTCACCTGTGCTTCAGATCCTGCTGAACTTGCAGCAGTTCCTAACACAATACTTGGGGCTTTGAATACTCGGCAGCACTGACTCCACCGCCTCTCGCCATGCTCTGCATACAGCACAGAGGATGCGCTGGGTTTCTGTTCTGCGTATTGGCTGTGCTTAGCTCGCAGACCTGAGGTCTTGCCTTGATTTAGCTGCTACAGTATTTTCAGTGATGCAGCGTAAGCCCTTTGTACTGCATGGGCTTCGTTTCCACACTGCTAACGCAGACTGGTCAAGACACATCACACCCAAAAAGCAGCACTTTTATGCAGTTCACCACTCACAGAAAAACTGAGCGTTTTTCTTGTTTGGAGAGGTGCTGGCAGGGCAGCAGCACACAAAGCCCTCACGTTGTCCCAGGTATTTAATACTTATTTACTCTTGCCGCAGCGAGTTGAGGCTTAAATCCCTACTTAGTTTGCTATTTTTACCATGTCTTAGCAGAATGAGCCATATACACAGGAGGGCCTCTTGGAGATTCTTGCCATCGTGTGCTTGGCAGGCAGGGTTAGCAGGAAGCATCTTGTAGCAGGGCTAAGTGCTGAGGACTCCTCTCTCCTCTCCTGCAGCCCTCACCAAACTACAGGTAAGAAGACTGAGGTTCTGCAGCCATGAATAGTTCAACTCTGTTGACCCTTCTGCACAGCAATAAGCCAGCCCAAGCCAGGGGAGAAGAACGTCACCCAGCTGAATCTCGACCACAAGCGGGACCAGACCTGGAACTCACACGGTCCTGGATGTATTTTGGGGTCTGTGTCTGGGCAACCTAAGGGAATAAACTAAGCCTCTGGAGGTGTCAGCTCTTGCTGGAGAAAGGAGAATCCACCAAGTACATGTCTACGTGAGCTAACGTTGTCCTGGGATACTGGACTATGGAGAAGATACTCTGATCTTCTCTCCATACAAAATGTCTGTTAAGTGCGTGCTCCTCTTCCTCCCCATGTTCCAGCATGATCTAGATCCCAGCACTCACCCACTCTTCATCACATGTTGCTCTTCACGTGAGGACAGGTTTCAACCTCAAAACATTTTGTCAGGGAGCAGGACAGCCCTTGAATGGCACCCAAAGAACCCTTTGCAAGTCCAGTGAAGGATCACAAACCCTGTCCTTGGTCTTCCCCAACAGCAATGCAACGCTGAACCCTGCCACCAGCTCCACAAGCAGCTCAATGTGCCCCTTGTGTCCCTTGGATGCTCCTCCTGTGCTTGGTCAATGCCAACAAGGATGAGGTTGGAAGCAATGTCAGCCTGGTTCCCAGTCCATCAGTCACATTTGCATCACACCTGTTGGTGCAGTGGCAAAAAGGGGGATGGCAGATGCTGTCTGTCCTGGAGTGAGATGGTTCGTAAGTGGCCAAAAGGGAAAGAACAGCTGTCGGCATCAGCCAGTAAACTGGGGTGAAACACCTCCCAAAGCTCAGTGGCCCAACCTGATTTTAGCAGGTAGCACATCTGGGAAGACATTTCCCAAGTTCCTGCGGAATTTCGGTCACGAAGGGATAGGAAGAGTCTGAGATGGAGGCGGTCCAGTTACAATCCTGAAAGTCCAACGAAGCATTTTGAGGGCAACGCACAGTGAAAACACCCAGTGGGGAGCCATCAGCACTCTGCAGGTCAAACTGAGCAAGAAAGTGATGGCAGAAAAGGCAAAGACAAGTCTCACCTCTGCACAGTCTGGTGAAAAGACCGAGTTCTCACTGCACAATCCTGTCCCACTGTTGTCCTTTGCTCTTCCACCTCTCCACCTCAGTAAGATGAATTACAGTCAGAAATGGGGGTTGTTATGGTGAAATTAAGGTGGAAGAATGCTTGTACTATTAAATTTCAAACTTGGAAACACAAAGCTGATCTTTGTCTCACCATCCCTCCTGTAATTCCATAAGCATTTCCAGGGTTGCTCGTATTTGAGGAACATTTCCGAATTTACAAATTATAAACGAGGCATCTTCTGGCCTTCTGACAATTTAAAGGAACACCTGGGGTTTGCAATGAAGACAGAATATTTTGCCATCTCCAGGTTGGTGGGCAGAACTGAACGGGGTGTTTATGGCCAACCCCCCGCTGAAGACACGGTCACCATGCAGGGAGCTAAGTGACAAGCCCAAGTGATGGAACGCAGCGCCAGAGTGAAGAGCTGAACCCAAAGCCTCTGACTCTCAAGAGTTGTCTTTTAACCCCACACCCTCCCCAGCCTGTGGAGGAGCACAGGACTCGTGTATGAGCTTTAGTCTCGTGGCCGGTCCCTTCCTGCAGCCCGTGCACACAGAGCTACCTGATTCAAAGCTCCTGCCTTGGGGTCAGGCGTGGTTTCTTACGGAGAACAGCTTCAAAGCCAGCCCCCGTGACCAACATGCAGCCACTGTTGGGGTGCTGTGTTCTCAGTTCAGGAGAAGCCCCCTGACCTCATCCTTCTGCTTCCACCCCTGCTGCAGCCCGTGGAGGTGCTGGTTCTGCCCACAGGACATCGCCCCGCAGAGCCCCCCAGGGCTGCCTCCAGACCCCTCCGCCTGCACAACAGAGGCTGTTCCAGGTATCGGCCTCTATTTTAGTAAGTCCTTAATGGGCTTCCAAGATGCTCCTGGCATCTCTCTTGCACAGGCACACATTTAGGAGACCAGGCACACAACGTCAGGGCTCATAGAGCTGTAGATCCCAAGCACAGCCCTGCCTCTGAGCACAGCCCCGTCTGAGCTGGTTTATGGCAGGTTTGGCTGCTCACCAAGCCCGGACGTAACCCAAAAGCTGACGGAAGTGAAGTCAATTAGGACAAAATGATGGATGCTGCTGCTGGGCAGCTTCTGGGAAATAAAATTACTTATTTTTAACAACTATTCCATTAGAAGAGGCAGCGAGATGCAAGTGCTGGCTGAGAGCCCGCTGGGGAAGAAACATGAGCCCCCAGCACCCAGGCAAGAAACTGCCTGAGAGGGTGTAAAGCACAAACGGAGAGCACTTGTGGGAGTCAGGATCTGGCCCGGCAAGGAACTGCGTGGTCATAACGGCTTTAGCACCACGTGAAGGCCTCGGTGGTTTGCGACCACACAGGTCTTTTTGTACGACGGTACTGCCGGGTGGAAGCGGCCTCCCCCTTGACACGCTGCTCTCGGCTGGTTGTGCGCAGGGGCCTCTCTCTGCTATGGGGATTTATGGCTCAGCGAGCCCCGCAGGACGCACGACTTCTCTCCCTTCACCTGCACTGAGCCATCCTCGCACGCAGACTGCCTTTACCAGATTACTGCCCCTCATCTGTGCTCCAGTCTGTTGCCCTGCACTTGCTGGAGATGCTGTCGGTGAATGGTTGGGGCAGTTGCTGCGTGAGACCAGGCGCACAGGTTAAGCACCACCGGTGTCGCACAGAGAGCCGCGTACGCTAGCAGCCGCCTCCTGCAGCCAGGCGTCAGGCGTGCGGTGGGAGCTGGTGAGACACCTGGGCAAACGCCGGCAAAAAGAACCGGCAGAGAAGGGATGACTCAGAGTGGAAGCAGACTACTGGCCCATGAAATATGAGAGTTTTGACTGAGCGTTTAATCTAGGACCCGAGGGAAAACACAAGCCAAGTAGCGCACAAATGGCCACAGACATCTGTCAACATTGTTGATAATACAGAAGCATCTTGTCTCCAGTAAGTGGTGGGGAGCAAAACGAATGGAGAAAAAGAGTGGAGAAAGATCAGAGGGAGCTTCTGCAAAGACAGTGGGCAGAAAATTAAATAAATATATTGTTAAATAAATGTTAAACACACAGGATGCTTAAGAGCAAACGCAGATGACTTGGAGCGTTTTGCAAGAACTGCAATAGCCACGGAAACGGAGTGAAGCAGTAGTCGATGTGATGCCCCTCACTTAGCCGTGAATGTGAGCGGTGCTGGGCTGGCAGCGTGGGGGCCCCGGGGAAGCGGCAGAAGGGGCAGGCGATACGGCCTGCGGGGGACACAGAGGCAGCAGGGGTAATTGTGGAGTGTGGAAGAAATTATTTTTAGGAATCAAAATTTGGGCAGAAGATGGAAAAAAAGAGTAAAGGGAGCATCTGATTTTCGTGGCAGTGATTTAAATGAGGCGAATGAAGCATGCTGTGCAGTGTGAAATGAGGGCTCGGCAGCAATACACCAAATGTGATGTATTCCGGAGGGGATTTTTTAAATGGGCAAATCTTTCTAGAACTTAGAGCAAGGCGTCTCCTCTGGAAAGAGTCATCACTGCGACTACTGGGGCTAAGGCTTCAAGACAACACATGGCTGCAAACAAGCTGCTGGGAGCATTAGGAGCAGGATGGCAAATACTGAGCAGCTGTAACACCTGATGTAAGTCGGCGCTGGAGGCTTGCCTGGCTACCGGGTGCAGTGTTTGAGGGAGTCAGAGATGAAGAAATACAAAGGCTCACAGATGAAGGGAGGCTATAAAAAAGTAACCAAAAAAAAAGCAGCAGCTATATTCTGCATGAAGAAGATACATAAGAAGCGGTGATTAAAAACTAGAGAGGGCTAAAAAAAACAGGCAGCTCTCAAGTCGCTGTTTCTACTAAAGTCCCTACTTCCAACAAAAGCCAGAAAGCCAACCAGTATGTTTGATAATTTTGAGGTGGCTTCAAATTCATTCCCAGGCAATGTGTTGCTGCTGTGGGTCAGTGCAGCTGTGCCACTCACTGCTGCTGTGTGGCACAGAGCAGAGAAGAGATGAGCAGGATCTAAAATGAGACTGGACACAACATTTACATATCTGAGTTACAACAGGTGTCATTTGTGGAAAAGATAAGTGTCTTCTGCAGGAGGGCTTATAGCGTGCTGCCTGTGCAGGCTGTGTATCTGGCAGGGGAGGATGGGGTGTATCTCCTCTGAGCACTTGTGGCTTGCTGCAGCTTGCAGGACAATGATACTGGGTATTTGGGCTCGAGGAGTGGGTGGTCGGAGAAGCTGTAACACCACAATGGCTTCAACGGTACAAAAATAAGAACAGCTTGTCTGGGCACGTACAGATGTGTTAGCAGCACCAAGACCGTCGTGTGTTTTGTATCTCCCCGTGTTGGCTGAGTCGCCCCGTGCACAGGACCAGCACGGTGGGCACCACGTGCCAACAGCCCTGGGGACACCTCACTGCAGGGGCAGACACGTCCCGCATGCTGCGTCTGCTTGCTCCCTCTCGGGGGGGGGTGTCAATGTGAAGTATGCGTGGCTTCAAAGCCGTGGGTCCCACTTCCAGAAGAGATTTACACACTCGGAGCATAAATTTCCCTAAGTAAGACTTGGATGATGCTGACAGCATCGGCCTGGTGACTCCTTGGCACACTTCATCCTTCTGTCCTCTGCTCAAATTCCCACTGCTGGGACCTGCCATCCGAGGCAGAAACACCTTTTCTCATCCAGCTCTCATTAAAATACACTGGCTCACGTAGCTATGGGAGGTTAAAAGCTGTGATTTACTACCTTGTGTACCCGAGAAAATAACATAATGTCCTCTTTGCCTCCTTACACTGCGTGCTGGGCTGTATGAGTGCTGGCAGTGAGAATAAAGGAAATCTCTTCTCCATGCTGCCAAAGGGGCTTATGGCTTTTTGGAGCACCCCCAGACCAAGCCAGCAGGCTCCACTCTTCATCCCACCGGCTTGGTGCCCCAAGGGGAGAAGCCCAGGATACGGGGATGAGCTGGGACCCATTTTTGGGTGCATATCACTCCTCCCTGCTCGGAGCTCAAGAGCAGCTGGAGGAGTGGGGGACACGTGAGCACGGCAGGCAGCGTGCCGCCTGTTTGCTGCTCGCCCTACGTTCCTTGCACGTGCACGGCAGGGCCGTGACAACTGCCTGAACCACAAAGGGTTTTCACAACCTGCCTTGTGAAACAGTCCAAGGTCTCACGCGGTCAGAGCCAAGCATGAGACAGCCAGGGCACTGTTTTCTCATGTGGGCTCTTGCTTTTAGGGACCCAGCACTGTTTGTGTGGTTGGGCTTTTCTGAGCAAGGTGGTCTTGGCTGGGATTTGACACTGAGACAGGTCAAAACTATGGAGGAGAGAGAATACAGAGAAGACAGACACAAATAAAGGAGATCTCAAGTCAGGATCAAAAGGCAAATTTCCATAGCCAAAGGTCAGAACAAGTCCTGCAGGCATGTTAATGCCACCAAAGGTCAGCTGAGTTAAATGTGTCTCTAGCTGGCCATTTCTCCGTAATTTTTCAAAATTATCCACAGTCAGATGATACTCAATACCCTGTTTTTTTTTTCAGCCTTCAAAACTAACAAATGTTTATGGCTTGTTTCTAATGCACTTCTGTACCACGTGGTCTCTGTTCAGGCAAATCACATCGGAAGCTGGCAGACATGCCTTTCCAAAGGCAATTTTTAATCCATGAGAGAATGACCAGGCTAGAAACTGCAGTCCCTATGGTGCAACTGACAGCGCCGCCACTACACTTGAACAGTGGATCTAAATCTTCTCTGGCTCAGACTTGCCCGTGTGTTATTTTTCTCTGCAGCTCATGCTGACATCTATTTACCAATGTAAACCACAGAGCCACTTGCCTGAAGTTTTGGGAACAGTACAGTACCACATATTACAACATCAGGCTTGAATTGCGTCAGCAACTCTATTCTTGCCATTTTAATGAGAAACAAGATTTGTTAATATCTAAAAAAAATGAATATTCTCAAGGGAGAGCGTTACATATGTCCAATGCCACATAGCAAGGCAGAAGCAAAGTCTGCTATAAATACTCTGGTCTGCTGGCACCCAACCAGTGCACTGTCTCATTCCTTTTATTCATGTCTAAACCATAAAAACTGCTCTCTTAAGAAGACAGCAGCTGCCATAACACGGATGTGCTTTTTTCATGACGCATCTGTGGCAGATCCAGGTATATTGCTTCCCGTCTGGCTGTCGGTAGTGCCTGAGGAACAAACCTAGTCCATTAAATGATTCACTCTCTCATTCTTACAATGCATTTATTCCTACTTGAACCCAAGGTCAGGCGGTCCCCGAGCAGCACAAGCGAGCTGCAGTTCGTTCTTCATTTATTTCGTAACTCGGGCATTTGTGCATCCATTCCAACTAGCAAGAGAAAGCTTTCTGGAAAGCATCAAGCTGTAAAATATTTCTCTCTCCCAGCAAAGTCAGCTGATTCTCCTGCTCCTGGGCAAAGGAGGGTCCCCACGGTGATCAGGGGCTGCTCCCCATGCAGGGCTGCACAATTACGGTCCATGAGTGTGATGTCCCAGCCCAACAGCCAGCCTTAATACCCAGGAGGATGGCACCCAACGCATGCATTTTACATTGGGAAAGCCCCAAAAAGTGTTTTTGAGACAGCACTTTGCCTTCAAGCGGAAGGTACAATGGATCCAACCAGCTCCTTTTCTTCATCCCTGGAAAATTTGATGGAGCAATGTGAACTTAACTACCCTGTATCAGGTGAAATTCAAGGAAGGGATCAATTCGTGGCAGACTGTGGCTTCGCTCAACCAGCAGCATGACCGCTGCTTCCCACGCGAGCGTGGGGATGGGGGAGATGCATGTCAGGAACCTGAGCTCTGCTGCAAACCACGCTCTGACCTTGGCACCTGCTCCTTCTGGTGCTTCCCGAATTCTGCTCCTATCGAAGCTGAAAAATTCACATGTGCACTTCAAAAGGAGAAGGCTCTGTCTTTTTTCTTTTCTTGTGTCTTCAGCATTCAAAGCCCGATGTAATTTATCCCTTACAAAGCATTTGCTAAAACTGGCCAATGGTTTTCTGGTTGAAAAATGCATTCACTAAGAGGGGTATTTCCTGGGAAATCTCATCAACAAAGCAGCTTTCAAAAAACAAAACAAAACAAAACAAAACAAAACAAAAGCAAGCAGCACATAGCACATGCAATGTGTTCAATATTTTATTTTCTCAAGCAGGCAAAGTGAATGATTTCAGAGCCCTTTGTGGGTGTGGAAAATACCCATTTCCAGTGGGTAATGGAAAAGGTCTACCACGGGATTGCCACCAAAGTGCCCAGCTGCCAGGGGCCATGCACCAAGACAGGGGTTGCTGACCTAGCACCCTAACAGGAGACACTCCAGCATGCTGCACTACTGGCTTAATTGCTCAGGGTTACAAGGACATGCCTGCTCCAAAATCCACAGAGCCCTACTCCTTCTCCCCAGCCCCTGTGTGCAGTTCAGCACTGCAGGACTTAAATTCACTCCAGAATTCAGTGTATTTTGTGCTCTCTCTGAAGTTAAAAATTATAAATTTTACATGAATTCTCCCACACGCTGAAGACTGGCAATAAGCTGCTGTGTTGCAAGATAAGGTGAGGGAAAGTAAAAAGAGGGGGGAGAGCTGCTGATACATCTGGGGTCTGCAGCATCCCTCTCGCAGAAGGAAAGGTGCCTGAGTCGTCTCCATCTCTCCACATAGCCTTGAGTTTGCAGCAGTAACAGGAGCGTCTTTTGGGGCTAATGCATCTGTACATGCCTTGGTAAGGAGTGGAAACCAGCTCTGGTGCATAATTACGGAATGGGTGTTCTCCTTAGGTACGAAACAACCTTTAGGAGTGCGTTACGCCCTCGCAGCCTCGCTCCTCCCTGCCCACACGTGGCAGGCACGGATGGCTCCGTGTGCTCTGCAGCTCCGGTTATGTTCAGCTTGCCTTTGGATGAACATGGAGCTGAGTTTCCAAGGCTGATGGTTACCTGCGTTACAGGCAGGCTACAACACTTGACTTCATCTACTCAAATTGACCCGGTTCTTAAACCCAGCAGCTTTCCCTTGGTTCAGCACAAACGTACCAACTGCAGCTTCTTCTGAAGTCTCCTTTTAGCCACGTTTTCTCAGCTATTCTGAGGCCTGGCAAAGCTTTTGAGAGTCAGCTCTCATCCAGCTTTCTACTTCAGTAGAATCAAACCTGGCCACAAGACACTTGAGCCTTACATATTTTATGAAAAAACACTATGCCAAAAATATGATTCAAAGTCCTTGGCTATGGATGGGGTAAAAGCACATCAACTCGTTTCTGAGGTTATGCCAAGAATCCTGCATTACAAATGCACCGGCACATAAATAAAAGACGACCACTTAGGAAGATGAACGCAGACCGGCTTCCCGTTTTTGACATCATGGGCCTCGATCTCTGCACAGGCTGAGAAGCAGCAGAAGCGCTTTGCTCCATTCTCTTCCACTGCTGGTCCTCATCACTGCCCAGCCAGCTGCTGGGCTCCTCGGCTCATCACAGAGGAGGCTCTTGGCTGCCTTAGCAGATGCCGATAACATTCTGCAGCCTGAATTTTTGAAGGTTAAGGAATCTATGAGGCTACAGAGAAATTCAGAAAAAAGAGAAGAAAGCTTCAAAGGCAATCTAGAGTGTTTCAGTCAGCTGGAATGCATCATGCACCTCCTGAAAGAATTTGTGGTGAAGGATTTGATGATGAAGATGATAAATGTGGGATTCTTCGGCTGCTTACCACTCAAATTTTCAAGGGGACAACAATTTCCTTGTGTCAAACAGTGGTCAAACAGATGAAGCCAAGCTGGGTGCATTGTGTTGGAAAGCCACGCTGCAGCAAAGTGCTGCTGTCACCTTTTCAGCGCAGGCACAACCCACAGCCAGCCCAATGGAGGAGCAGCTCTGCTTCCCCCACTGGCACGTGCAGGGCTGTAATTCAAACAGACACTTCTGAAATCGACAGTCACAAAATGGTGGAAGCTGCCACTCAGCCTCAGAGAGATCACACACAGTTATGGTGAAAAAACAAGTGTGGAGGCTTTGGAAGTTCTCTCCTCCTTTTGGGTTTCCTTATTCTTTGGGCCTGACCCATGCAGGTGAGGCTGCTGGGCAGCCACTAAGATATCGGCGGGCGCTTTGCTTGGGTGAAGCCACACGCTTGGTTTGCTGGTACTTCACCCCTGCGATGACACCGGAGCTGCTGGCGGGGAGCGGAGCCCCGAACAGGGCTGGGGAGTGGGGCTGCGTCACCGCACCATGCTGAGCCCGTGGCTGTCACAGAGTGATGCCCTGGCACGGCCGCCCCCGAAGCCCCGGCACCGCTCCTGCCCTGCAGCCCGAGCCACCGCACGGCCAAATGCAGCGGACCCATTGTGTCCTGAGCACATCGGGCTCCTCGAAGCCTGGAATTGGGTGGGAGGTGGGAGGGCCCCGCCGTCCTGGGGAGCACTCACGGCCCTGTGCGGGCAGAGCTCCTGCAGCGCCCTTCAGCCGGTGCGTGTGTGCAGGCACAGAGGGGGTGATGGAGAATGGCTGCTTTTAGCACCACGGCTCCCGGTCGCTATAGCAACCTGGATATTAATCATCCCATCGGATGCTTTGCTCCTGCCAGCCAACCAGGGGCTGCAGCAGAGCACTGAGAGCTGGTTTCATTTACTGCCTCCTGCGACTGCTGCTCGGTGCACCCTATATAACCCCTGTAGAAGCTAATTCTGCATGAATTCCCCTTCTTACGCCGCCCTTTCATGAGGCTGTTTTGAAGTTCCCTGGGGATAATCCTGTTCGCCCGCAGCTGCCATGGCAGAAGCTGGTGCAGAGGATGCTTGGGTGTCACCAGGACTCGCCTCGCGCAGGATGAGGGGACAGCAGAGAGATGCCGGTGGCTTCCTGGGACCACTCTGCCTGGCAGCAAAGCTGAACCAAGGCTAACCCTGAATGAGATTTCTGACGCTGAAGCCCATACCTTGGCCGTGGGCATAACCTTGCTCCATCAGCAAGGGCTGCTTCTCCTCCTCAGCTCCTCTGACCTGGAACAGCTGTGCTCAATCCTGTCTCTCTATTTCCAGATCTGATCTGAAAACCTCAATTTTTCGCCCCTGCTTATATCGCTTAATAGAAAAAAAGAGAAATTAGCTAAAGCTTCAGGGGATACAAGAACGCCACAAAAAGAGGTGTTATTGTGCTGTGTTCTATTGCAGCTTTTCTCCCAAGGAGAAGCAGCATTCCTGTTCACCCTGCCTGTGAGAAGCATGATTTTATCACGTAGCATCCAATGAAAGGTCGCAGTTTTACAGCCAACCAGCACTGCACGGGAACATTTTCCCCAGTGGTTCAGGCAGGCAGCATCACAGCTAACTCAGCCCCCAGGTCCTTTTGAAAA
Organism: Oxyura jamaicensis; assembly: GCF_011077185.1. Lineage (NCBI taxonomy): Eukaryota > Metazoa > Chordata > Aves > Anseriformes > Anatidae > Oxyura > Oxyura jamaicensis. Next base: position 852,813 of record NC_048919.1, on the reverse strand, counting down.
GCTCAACACAAATTTTTATCAAAGGCGAGTGCACAGGGGCAGGGTGCACGCAGGTCACCATGCCCGATGTCGGGCGAGCGAGGAAGCCTCCCCTCCTCTCCCTGGATCCAGAGCACCACGTCCAGCCAAATCTTTCCTCGCTTAATGACAGGCTTTTAGCCTCATGTGGAGAAGTCTGGCTGAGGTCTCCCTGCTGTTAAAAATGTCTCTCTGTACAGCCAAAACAAGAAGCATTTAAACATAGTGATTTATTATTTTTTTTAGCACTGTCCCCCTTGGGAACTGTTGGATTGGGAATGGCGTGGCAGCGAGGACACTGCAGGCATTGGGTATTTTCTGCAAACACCCAACCGTGCCAGGTGCCTCCTCAAACAAAGGCGGCTTACAACCAGTACCAGGCCCTGCCAAACAAGGCAGGGAAGAATCATTAGCCAGGAGATGATGGACAGGAAGGGGAAAAGGTAAGCAACGAGTCAGAGTGACTCAGGGCACGGACCTCCTGATTGCTGCACTGCACTCAGGTTTAAGCTTTTGCAGCAATTGCAACTTCCCTGCTATTTCCTGTGGGCAACAGCACACCCAGGACCTTTACGGGGAGCCTGAGGAGATAGCGCAAGTAGGCACTGCTCTAAAAGGGATTAAATATAAGGCAAGCTCTGAAGGTCAGAGGGAAACTGAGGAGCAGATCGTACCACGGGTGGTGCTACTGAAACAAAAGAAGATGCTACAAGCATGGGGTCCCAGGAACAAGAACCCAGGTGACGGAGCACGTCGGTGCATTTGTCTTTTTGGTTCCCACCTCCCCACATGCTAACAGCAGGGTCCTGGAGGCTGACAGTATTTTAGGGATGATGTTTGATCAGGTTTACAGCTGTCCTTAGGACGTCGGGGGCTGGCGCATCTTGTCTGCACCGAACTTCCCCACTAATGCTACTTTTTAAGTTCTTGAGAAAATTCAGCCCGTTTCTCAGTATGGAAAGGCTAAAAGATGGGGATGGCCGGTCATGACCCAGAGGAGAATTTGGGTTACAGAAAAGAGAGTAACAGGCAATTGTGAGGTGGGCAAATTGAGGAGGAAGTGGAGGATTTCATCAACATCAGGAAGGAAGAAAGAAGACGGCCTGGCCTCGCACGGACAGTGCTGGGCTGGGAACAGCCCTGGTTGCATCTCCTGCGGTATGGCAGAGGCTGCTTCTGCCAACGCCTGCACCTCTAAAACCAAGCGGCACAAAATTGTCCATGTGGGAAAGTCAGCCATGGTACTGAGCTCACCTCTGTACCCACACTGCAGCATCCCCCTGAAATATTCTGTGCCCGATCACAGTTCAGGCATGATAAAGTTGTTGCTGTTACAGAGGAAAGCATCAGGGTGAATCAGGTTTTAAGATGTGAAGTCTGGGGAGAGCAAATGATGAGGTTGATTTCGTAAGAAAGATTTTCCTTCGATCATGAAACTTCATGAAACAAAGCCCTTCCAGTAGTGCACACTAGCATGGAGGTATTTAAAAAGAGGAAAATAATTTTGGCCTCCTGGTGTCCTCTCCGAGGACCAGCCACAGTCAGATTAGCCTAAACCAATGTGACAGCCGACCTGCCAGGAGGTTGGTATCAGCCACAGGCACTCCCCAGGAAAAAGCAGCGAGCTGAAAAATGCAACCCTATGACTAATGATTAAAGGCAGCCTACTTCTCTACATTTCAAGCCAGATGACTCCTAAGAGCAGCAAGCTTTCGCCACGTCTCCTTGATATTATGGATTGGCGATGTCCTGCAAAGCATCAAGAATGCTTCTTAGAACCAGGACTTAAGGTGTATGGGGAAATTGATCTTTGTGATAGCAAAATGACGGGCAGGGTTTTTAAGTGGACCTTGTATTCAGAGAGGTGGGCAGCCAATTCACTTCTATTATTTCAGGAACGTTTGCCAAGATGTTCCAGAGAAGCCTTGTTATCACTTCCGCTGAGTAAAAGGCTCTGAGGCTGCAATCCCAGAATAAAAAAGCTGGCACTTCTGCTCCACTTTGTTCTTTTTTCTTTATTCACTGATACATTAGCACAATTCACATAGGCATGAAAAAAGGCAGCTTGCTGTGAAGAGAGACGACTACATCTTATTGAAATAACTGACCTATTTCTGCTTTTCCTTTCCCTAACTTATTCAACGAGAAGTTTGGAGTTACAGAAATAGCTGCAATAACTGTTGAATCATGGGAAAATGCTCTTGTTTTAAAGGAAGCCTTAAAAACAGGTGCATAAGCAAAAAGACTTTTGCTTACAGAAATGAAAAGTTTGGAAGGGAGCACACACTGCCAGACCGTCTCAGGATTCCCACTATATTCAGCACTCACATTTTCATTGCAACACCACCTGTTTTTCATTTCAGGGTGTTACGTGACTCCTCAGGAGGACAACACCTATGCGTGCCCAACACAGACATGCACACTCAAACATCTGTCATTGGTTACCCAACCCGGAAACACAGCAAAAGCCTTGTCTAAAAATCCAACTTCCTCCTCAGTAGGGTGATCTCTTGTTTGGAAATCACGGTCTGTATCAATTTTACAGCAATATTACCGCCCTATTGGACGATGCTGGGAGAGCATTGCACAGCTGAGGGGAAGGCAAGGCCCAGGGAAGGTGCAAGGGATGCTTCAGCCCGAAGGAGAAGAGCGCTGTGGAGGGCGGAGAGGGGCTGCAGGAGCGCTCGCAACCAGCCAGTGAAGCCGCCGGCATGCTCCGTCTCGAGGGAATAAAAACGGGTCTGTTCCAGAGCAGGCTTGGGATGTGAGCTTTAGAGCCGAGACACGTTTCTAGGCACAGTAAAATGCTTTTAATTACTGTCTGGCACATCTTGCATTCTCAGCTGCAAAAGAATTGATCCTTCTTCCTATCTTTCCATGCAGTGCAGGGTACAGTTTTCACTTAAATGCTATTTCTGTAGCTGTGCCTCTTTCCTTCCCACCCCCGATCTGCTGCTTCATGCAGATCGGAGCCGATGCCAGGGGCTGCAATTCTTCGCAGTGCTGTTACACCACTGCCCCGCAGGCAGCCCTCTCCCCGGCAGGCTCTGCGATGTCCCACCATGGTGCAGGAAACCACTGGTGGCCTACGGGGTCTGTGCGGCCTTAGGGTCCGACAGAAACCTCTCTGAGTACAGGCAGGTTTGGCAAAAGGGAGCCGTTCTACAAATAAGACACGCCATCACATTTCCTTGGCTTTGCAGTCTAACAGGGATACTAATCACTTCTTGGGCCTATGGCAAGTGTGAAGAGTAACTAAAATTCCCATGACAATACTGAACGCTATTTTGGAGGTGCCAAATGGTGCTACACTCACCGTGATCATATCCATCATTTAGCAGGCGGAATTATACATATTTCATGCCTCCGTATTTCAGAGTCCATGCTAGGAGAAATCATCAGATTTACACATGGCACTGAAAAATTTGCTACATCAACCAAATGACTGCAAAACTAAAGCCATTAACAAATCAAATATCTACAGCTCAAGCATTCAGTATTAATTTACTTTGCTGCAGTAATTCCAGCTGAGCAAAATATCTTCCTCCACCCCAGTTTCTAATCAGCTTCCATCCTCCTCTGGGCTTACCGTTGTTAAATCTCTCACATTGCTCTCTGTGATAAATTGAAAAATTGAGCTGCGAATAGGGAAAAATGAATTGCAAAGCAAATGCTTCCACTAGTAATAGATTAACTCTTTGTTCCAAGGCTATCACATCATTTCAAGAGGCTTCCCATATGTTTTCTCAAGAGCCATTGCAGTGACAAGATAAGATGTCACCACTGTGAAATAATCTCTGGGAAAAGAACCATCCCTCCAGTCTCGAAGGTATGCCTGTGTGGGAGCTGGCTGTAGAGCTCAATGGTGGAATTACCAGAATGGCAAATTAACCTCTCATCTCAATATTAAACCTGCACGAGGACCCTCTTGCACTCATCTTAACCATTTTAAGTACTTTGCACTAACACCACGAACAAGGAATATTGTCCAATGCAATTTAAAAGCTGCATCTGAGGATCTTGGTTTTTCTAACAAACTTTTGTTTGCAAGCTACAGAGGTAACTGATAAGAGTTTAGAGCAAATAAGACAAAAATGATCTTTTTGCAAAATAGATCTGTTCTTGGTCTCGTGAGTCTCTCTTCCTGCCTGCAGCTGAGCAAAGCAGTCTTCTTCCCCTTCGCAGTCCCAGAGCTTCTCCTTTCCAGCTTCAGCAGCTCTAAGCACCTAACACGCTAACAGAACAGCTGACTACATGCAGGCATCCTTTAACTCAGCTTAGGAGCTACAAATACGGAGATAGGTCAGAACGACAGGTGGTCAGATCTCTTCTTAAACTAGGATGTGGGCACTGGACCACAAAACGTGGAAACCAAAATCCCAACATGAAAAGCCAGAGGATCAACGGGATCACAGGTGGGATCCCTCAGGGAAAAGCACCAATGCTCTTCCCAACCTTGTCTGTCCTGGCCCAAATGGCTCCTGTACGGCATTCAGCGCATTGCTTGCCTTCGTGCTTTACTGAGGGCTCTGCATCAAACCATTTCTGTATCGCTGGGTGCACTTCCAGAGATCGCGAGTAGGTTGGGTGATCAGAAGAGTCTGCATGACCTTGAGCTCAGTGAAGGCCCTCCTTAAGTCATGCACATTTCTCTGGGGCTAAAATCCTGCCACAGATGTTGAGAGCTGACAGGCTTATTCGGATCACTCAGAAACAGAGGTCACAGCAAACCTGCTGCTGCCAAGTTCAGCATGGCGTTGCATGACGCCTAGCACGAGCTACTTAGTGAGCCAGTCTGCAAAAACCTGCCTGAAAATGACCTGTCAGCTTATAAATCCACTTCTGTGATTTTGTGATAGCCCTGCTTATACGCAGTGAGGTCAAGCTCCCTACACTTGTCGCCAAGTAGCAGGTTCTGATGCTGGAAGGAGATAAAGGCTCCTTTCAGACCCGGGTTTCCAAAAGGTGCCATGCACTTGACTCTCTTTCAGGTGTATGCATCTTCACATGACACATATTGAGGGAAAAGCTAGCTACATAATTACCTCTGAATTTCTGCAGTACAAGAGAAACAGCTGGAATGACTGCCTGCATGTGTAAACACTTGTGACCAGGAGAAAGCAAGCTGCTGACAGGTAATTAAATGCTCCTGAGCTGGTGTAAACACTTAGGTCACTAATTGGAGCTGCTTCTTACTCTTTAGCTTTTTGTTTCTTTCCCTCCCACAAGGAACTGAGCTGCTGCCAGCAAAAGGTCAGCTCAACGCAGGCTTATTAGCCTGGAGTTCTGTCCTTAAAAACAAAACCTTTGCTGTGGTTTTTCAAATCCTCCCTGATTTCCTCTGAGCTCTGGGGACCCGCGCCCCCTGAACTGAGAGGTGTTGTGGCAAGAAGGGGAGGCGAGAGGCAGCCCTTGGGACCACTTGGCTGGACAGGGGCAGGACCCAAGTCTCAGGACCCAAAGGTGCTGCCTGGGAATGACTGGGTTCCCAGCAAGCAAGGCTGCAGTCAGCCCCTGACAGCCCACCAGCTTTCAAAGCTGGATTTTTTGGTATGTTATTGAAATTAAAACCAAGTTCTGATATTGACTTCATCAAGGCAGTCACTGCTGCATGCAGAGGCTCAAGCTGCCCTGACAGAGGAGTCCTACAAATACGACACAGTCCAGGGCCCTTGCTTTTGTGGAAGTACTTCTGGTGAACACAAGCAGGGGCTATGAAAACCTGCCCGGTGAGCACAATGCCCTGTGACACCAAACCCATCCAACAGTAACAAGTGCATCCAACAGTAACAAGTATTACCATGCCAACCAGCCACACATCCAACTGCTGAGAATTATTACGATTAAGCATTTGTAGACGTGTGAGGAAAAAGCTTACCGTGCTGATTTTGCTCTGTTCCTTGGATAACCACTGCCTCATTACCACATTTTCCCTTACACAGACAAACTGTATAACTGAACCCTAAACACTCTAGATCTGCTACAGAGATAACTTCCACTTGAGATAAAGGAGCAAGTGGTACCAGAAGATGATTAACAGCCTAACACGGAAAGTTATCTGGCAACAGCACGACCAGTGACCTACAAATGTCCACTGTACAAGGGCCTGGCTAGTAAGAACAGCTGCTAACAACCGCATATCGAAGCACATTTAAGAGGTGTATTACATTTCAAAGGCATTCTGGATGAAATTGGGCTGCACAAGCCCCCTTCTGCAACCTCCAGAGATAGTGTGATGCTAGCGGCAGCCAGCATGACACAGCTTGAAAGCACTCACAGAAATGGTGAGAAGGAAAGGCGAGTTACCTCGGCACCCCAGAGCTCTGGCCAGAAGGTAGCCTCTGACGCTCCTGAAATCCAGCTGAATGCATTTGAGCGAGGACCAAAAAGTATTTGAGGAAAGCCTTGTTTCTAGGAACACCTATTATATTTCACTACCTTCCCTATCCTCTGGTCCTGCTGAGTTGGCACATGGATCGTCTGTGGTGCTTTTGCACTCCGGGCTGGTCACCTTCCACCCTTTATATTCCCCAAAGAAACATTTGACAGCCAGGCACACAGCTTCTTCCTGCTTCTGCAAAAATACACACCAACAGAAGGCAGGACAAGGAAACATAACTTGTTCAGAGCCACAGATGGACACAAAACCCTTAACATGCACCGCAAAAAGAGAAGTCAGGTACCTTTTAGAACAGAAAACTTTGGAGCTGGCAGGGTGTTAGTGTGGAGCAGCACAAAGCACTACACCTAAGTTGCAGCAGAGCGCCTGAAGCTGTCACACAGTGCTCTGCTTATATGGACCTTGAGGTCCACCATAGTCCCCACCGCCCTTTAACAGCATCTCAGAAGTATGGTGAGGATGCAATTAGTTTGTGCTGGCCTACCAGTCACTATTTCCACTGCTGAAAGCATCAGCGTGCTCTTCCTATTACACCAGGAGCCAGCTTTATGCTCTCTCCTCAAAATCCCACCCTGCCACGCTGACCACCCACTCCCGGTCGAGTCTGGCAGGACAACCGGAGTCCCACAGACGTTCAACTGGGGACAGCAGGACAAACTGCAGGTCTGCAGCATCTCCCCTCTGCCGGCACGCAGCTGCTCTGCATCCTCTTTTGCAGAAACCGCAACCCAAACCCAGCTCACTATAGACTTACATCACCACATGCTCCAAAGTCAGCTGGCTCTCATCTTTGAAGAATTATGCTACTTGGTTGTGTTTTTCCTATGGGGAAAGCCCTACAGAAATGTGATAGTAACACCTGCTACCACTTCTGACTGTATTACAAACAGGTCGCTTCTTTCCAGCTTTAGTTTGAGAAGGAAAAGCCAAAGGGCAAGCGACAGGCTGCAGTGTGGCCACAAACATAATGATGGCTCCAAAGGGGATTTTCCAAAAACTTCCAGTTTAGTTTCTATATGCAAAGGTCAGACCAGGAAGGAAAAACCCGCTGGTGATCCTGGACTTGTGACAAACCTGAAATCCTTAACAGCACAGTGCTGCATGGTATCTGTGCTGCCCTGTTCTCTCAGCTGCCAGCAAGCCAGAGACATCTCACCAGCCCTTTTCATGCATTTTTCATTCACTGGCTACAGGTTATTTTTCCAGCTCAAGAGGACTGAGTGGTTTCTGCCACCCATCAATACTGTTCAGCTGCCCAGAAATGCTGTTATCGACGTGGCCATGGCTGGATGTGCATGGCTCCTACCATGCCCCCAGCCTCTGGCTGACCCAGAAAGCAGGGGTACAGCAGCCAGCTCTGCTCCCAGGGACCGTGCTCAGCCCATCGCTGTCTGTTCTTCCAGCACTGGCCCCGCACAAACAGACTTGACAAATAGTTTAGGCTGGAGGGGCTCGCTGCAGGTCACCTGCACTGTGCTCCCCATTCAGAGCAGGGCCATCTGGAAAATTAGATCCAACCTCAGGACTAGGCAGCAAGCAAATCCTGCTACAGCTGACAGTCTGGGGAGGATGCTCAGGGCCAACTGCCCATGAACTGCTATGGTCAGCCCTGGCTGAAAGCACCAAGGAAGAGGACACCTTGTGGAACGCAGCCGTTCTCTAACAGCTGCCACTTCACAACCTTCTTGGACAAGATGTTTAGCCTACTACAGATGAATTAAAGATTTTCCTCGAGGCTTCTGAAAAGCCACGTCAACAGCTTACAAGCTCCACAAATGCTGGAGTCAGGATTGGGCAGAAAATCTTTAAAAGCAATATCCCACCTCGCATGGGATAGAGGCGCAGCCAGCTACAGGGAGAGCACCTCCTGTGTCTCCAGACCTGGCACTGGTGAGCAAATAAAAAGCGGCAGCCTGGAAAATGGGAACAGTTGATGGATTCACTGCTGCAATGAGGCAGCCACCGTGATGCTCTCCAGAGACAGGTATGTGCCAGGGTGTGCGTCTCCGGAACAGAGCGCGCAGAGGCAAGGTCACGGCGTGCTTGGCAAAGAGGGACACCCAACCTGGCGAAAAGGGACACCCAACTAGTTCTAGCCCTGGGGACAGAGCCTTCAGCTTCAGAAAACCTGGAGAAGGACGGATTGCTGGCTTCTCCCCCGCCTGTGAAACTCTAGCCCGGGGGCTGATCACTCAAATGGAGACTCCTTCCTTTCCCTCACGCCTTTATCTCCTCTCTTCATCTGCATGATCTAAAGGAGATGAAAAACAAAGAGGATGAGCTGTCTGCTGCCTGGTTGCGCAAGGACGCAGACAAAAGGGAGAAGAGGGTGCTGTGCTATTTAAAGCTGCCTCCTCCTCAACTCCTAGGGGTGGAATTTTACCTCTCTAGTGTTGGCTGCTTTGTAGGAGGGATTTAAAGACTACTTATACAAAAATGATCATTAAAACCTAAATTAAACCTATGCTTAGTCAATATTTTCCATTTCAATTGTTCTCAAAATCCAGAAAAACATCCAATTTGCCACAGAGATTTACTGCCATTTTTCTACCGTTTTACTAAAACAAAATCAAAATGCTGTTTTTTAAAATTATAAGGATGCAAAAAGCTCCTTTGACAATAAGCTTGCAGCACGATTCCTTAACTACACAGCATCTAAAGTGACTTCAAATTAAAAGAATTTTGAAGCACTGTGATTAGTTTGATTACTAAATCAACAACTTGATTTAGTTAAATCACTGGCAGCTCACAAAGTATTAACAAAAACAATTAACAAGTGTTGGCAGTTTTCAAGTTATATTTACAAACTAAATTCAGACTCTAGTAAATGCAGACAGCTGAAATCCCACCTTCCGTAATGCTTTTAACCTTTCATTCTTTAAATTGGTAAAACAGAAAGCAGCGCTTAAAAAAGCCAGCATATACTTTCAAGGTTAATGCTGGTCACCTGGGCCAAACCGCAGAATGCACTGATGAGAGGTGAAAAGGAAATCATGAAGTCAGAAATGCTATCACACAGAAGCCAGTCTGTGTTAGGTCTCAAAAGCAGTGCTGCCTTTGCTGAACTCATTGCTTTGCCTGGTGCTTTGGTAAATTGAGTCCAGACAAACACTGTCCAACAAGTTTCAATTTTCTAGGTCAAAAGTGGCTTTTAAGACCCCAAAACAGAGTGTTCCAGCCCACCCCTTGTGCCATTAGACACGAGCAATGAACACTTGGATGCCTAGATTTGAAAACTGAGGGCACAAGCCACAGCAGGGAAACAGCACATCAGAAATTAAGATAGCTTTAACAAAGCACAACTGGTTCAGCACTTGCTCTGGTTAAATTTAATGAGTCATTGTGTCTTGATAACGTGGAGGCAATACAGCGTGTTCCTCCTTATTTAATCTTAAATGTAAACAGATTCTGTGAATTAGCATTTTCAAGTAATAAATGGGCTTCTTGTTAATAAAGTGTCAAGTAACAAGTTGCTGCAGCAATGGTGATGGATGGTTAATGTCTTCTCTGGCTGCCGGAGGAGGACACAGAGCCATGTCAGCTTTTCCCTTTGTACAATTTCCACCCATCCACTTTGTGAGGCAATCCCAGGTGTGTATTTTTACTGCAGAATTAACATTGATGCTTTGCACTGGGATCTGAAACTGCTTTGACCGTCTGTGGGTGCTTGCCACAAATCCACACCTGTGATAGCAGGGGAGATCCTGCAGCCTCCTCGGCGCTCCCAGGGACACATCCTGTAGCTTTCCTGGGCAGCAGCAAATCTACCTGCCCCAGTTCTTTCCTCCTGAGTTGCTGGGGGACTCGTCTGTGTCTCTGCGCACCAGGAGCTGCAAGAGAGCTGTTGGCATGCCGGTGGCTCTGCTTTGTGTGCTGAGCCAGGAGGCTGCCGGCTCGTGTGGCAGCTCGGTTCAGCTCTGCTCGCTGATCAGAAGTGTGGAAAGAGATGGGGGCTGTGGAAGGGGCAATGACCAAAGCCAAACTAACCTTCCTTGGGTGACAAAAGTGGTGCTACCGCCCCAGCTGGGGGTCCCCACTCATGCTTCCTTCTCAGCGCCGCTGCCTTCAACAGCTGCAGCAGCTGTTTAACCTACACATAAAGCTATCCTCAAAACCAAAATCTACTCTGAAAAGGGATAATATAGTCTATGTGGCTTAACAGCAGCTTGATTTAGTTCAGATGCCTTCCTTACCAAGCTAAAATGAAATAAGGCATGAAGCAAAGTAGGTGTCTATGCAAGGTTTGGCTCAGGGTACCCTGTTTTCAAGTTCAGTGACAGGATGCTCACATAAAGAGCATCTCTTAAAAGAAGGGAGAATGCAGTTGTTGGCTACCCTGCAAAAGGAGCTGAGGGCAGCAAAAAGCCATGAGGGATTCGGTGGTGGGATGCTGGGGAGGGCGGGCAGGCACCGCACACTTTGCATCCTCAAAACCACTCACACGCACAAGAGGAAAACCAAAGGACATTTTTTCTGGGTTTTATCCCAGCCATGCGTCCCAGACTTCTCTTTTTTTGCATGCCAAGGCCACCTCCTGACCTGCCACAAACACAAACCTGCAGCCGAGCCACGCAGCCACTGCACACTGGCTGTGCGCCCTGTGCCCTCAACAGCCCCAAGGGACAAACAGTGTTTGAGACAGCGCCAGTATCACACATGCCTTTGGAATGCTAAAAATCTGCTAAACAGTGAATTAATAAGAAAAATATTTGGAGATATGGATATTGTGATTTAAGGAGAAGTAGACATTTTTGGTGTCTGGATGCTGGCAAATTCTCCTTCCGTATGAGATGTGCTGTCCCCTGGAAATGCACACCAGCTAGTTTGTTGGCATTGTCAGGGCCAGGCTTCTTTGTGCTCAGCAGCAGCCAGCATAAAAAACTCATTGTTCACGAGTGCCACACTGGTGTCACTAAAACAAGCACTGCTTTGCTCACTCTGCCATAGCTATCCCATTTTTTCCCCACCATCTCCTTTGCTACCAAGTCTGCAGATTGTCAAGAGAATCGACAGGGCCCAAACTGGGCCTCAGTCCAAATTCAGATGAATAAACCTTGATCTGTGTCAAAGGGCGTTGGAAATGTAATATTTCTGGGGGAAGTTCCATGTTTCTGACTGTTCTCTTGAACAATGGTCCCACCACTGCACAGCGCCTGCTTGGCCTGACACAAGGGGATTTTTTTGCTGCTTTTTTACCTCGATGCCAAACTCTTTGTAGGGAACTGGTGGTGGAGCAGGCGGGAGCAGGGGCTTCTGCTGAGCCCCTTGGAAGAGCCCTGGGCGATGGCAGCTGCAGGCACTGCAGCAGTTAACTGCATAGCAAGGAGACATAGCTCTTCAGCTGAAGTGACAGCTCTGATGCCAAGGTTATCTCAGTGGTTTATCAGGGGAGAGAGCAACAGGAGCCACAAACATGACAAATATGCAGATTGCTGGTCTCCTGGGACCGGTCCTACCTACAGCCTCTCCCCTGCCTTGGTCTGCTGCTCCGGAGTCAGGCCACCTCCTGAAAGCTTCAAAAGCTTCAAAGATCTTTCCTTTGTCTCTGGCTCTCAGCACACCAACAGGGAGATCTTATCTGAACGACCTGAAAAAGCTCCTTCTGAGGTTTTGCCCCAAGGTTCAACATGGAGATTATCACCGCTTCAGGTCTGTCTGGCACTGTCTTCCTCTTCCATCTGACCTTTTGGCAGCACAGCACCTGGTGCAGACAGTGACATCGGAAGGTTTGGACACTGAAGGACTGAGAAATGAAAGAGTAACGTCTATTTTCAGGCATGACCAAGGCTGCTGCTCTGACTGCAAGACTTAGTGTCACAGTTTTTACCATGGCCCCCCAAAATTACACCAAATATTACATATACAGAAATGGTTTTGTCAGTATTCAGAGATAATCAAGCCAGCTCTGAAATCTATCTTCTTTAAACCAGTAGAACGACATTATCAAGTGGCAACTGCTGTCTCTTTCTCTGCATTTTAAATCATTCTTGTAGCCCTTTTGAGAAAACATTTCCGGCATTTCATTTCCTATGTTAAATTACGGACGGCAGCTCTGGGTACCACCACTCTAAGTAACGCCTCATTGCTGTGAGTAAATTCTTGGCTTTAGAAATCCTGCTTGTCATAAACATAAACAATTTCCCTGATTACTGTCAGGAGACCTTTTTTGTTCCCCCTTTGCATCCTAAAGTTCTGGGAGCATAAAGCAATACAGGTGGATTGGCAGGTTGAGATCACAGACATAAATGACCTCCCACTGTTCTTCTCCCTAGAGGATTACCAGGGACTTCCCGAATCACACACCTTCACAGAACTCTCTCTCTAAGGGTATCAGACTGGATACTGCCTTTAGCTTCTCCCAGTTTTGTTGGCTGCATCACTCTGGTTGCATCGTGGTGCACAGCATGTCATTTCAAGGAGCTGGGGTGAAGTTCTGCTTTACCTCCTTTGGTAATCCTGGAGAGCACTTTAGGATTAGAGAACCCCTGAGAGATTCTCTCTAGGCTCCACAAAGCCTAATTTGAGCAGATTTAAAGTTTCCAAAGAAATCAGCCTTTGAATGAGTCAGGAACCTTTACACTGGTTTCTGAGGGCATTATCTGTGCTTTAGCTTTTGAGGAGTAAAAGCTTCAGTTGAGGAAGTTCACTGAGACCAAGAAAACGGGAAGCTTTCTGCTTGGAAGATGGTAAGCTTTTGGGGATTTTGTTTTCCACGGTGACCTTGGTGTCTGCAGTCTCTGAATCACCTCAGTACCCTGAATGTAACGCCAACCTTAGGTGCGAGACACGAGCAGTGTGCTTCAGCCCAATGGCTATGGCAAGCAACACATCCCAGGAGCTGCCTTTTTGTTTTCTTCTATTTTTTCCATAGAGAAGAAATCTGATTTAAAAAAAAATAAATAATTTAAAATATCAACACTTCCAAGGAAAGGAATTCAGCTTAAAATCAGTATTGTGAAAGCTCAGTCCTGAAGCAGCCCAGGAGTCCACAGCTGCAACTCTGGAGGAAAGGGGCCCGAAGAGCATTTAATGACATGCAGCTTCACAGCCAAGCTTACAGCAAGCAGTTCTCCAACACGGACATTTCGCAGGTGGCCCCAACACATTCGTGTTTTCAGGGATAGGACATTGAAGGAATAACTCACAGAGGAAACACCAAAAGTCTAATGTTGAAGTATTAGCATATACCTTGAACGCAGCAGCAGAAGGAACAGAAAGTCCCCAAACCTCACGCTATTCATGGCAGCAGTTTTCTTTTCCTCTATACTCCTGATTTTCTGGGAAGTTTCTGAACCACAAAAGCTGCACTGACTGCGCTGTCAGGAACAGCATGCCGAGCTCACAGCTCTACCTGGAAGACTTGCTCTATTAAGATTTATATTATCCCAAAGATATCACTTGGTTATCTGAGAAACTGGAACATACAAAGACTCGGGAGAGAATAAACCACTTCCTAGATACGTCTTTCCTAACAGTGGAGGATTATAAAAGGGAATTCTACGTTATCGCACATTTTTGCTTGGGTTACACCAATTTTGATGCTGACAATTAATGTTTATCATATTAAATGCAGAGAAGCTAATGTCATCTTATGCTTCAGTTCAAACAACTGGCTCAAATTTTGGGAGCCAAGGTTGTTCTATCAGTGTCAACCACGTCGGCTGCAGCTCCCTGAGGAATTACCATGAGGCTATCAGCAATCGCCCACATGGGTTTATGTTTCACAACGGAAAGGGAAAAGAAAACATCAGGCCTTGATCCAAGCTATGTGGCAAAGCTAACACTGCCAAATCAAATTCAACTTGGGTATCCTGCATGTACTTTTACATGAAACGTGAAACACAGCTTGTTTTTCTTTCCAGCAGAAATTAAAAAACAAAAATATAAAATAAATTTCAGTCTTTTCCTATCTGTTTGACTGAAATTAGCTCGGAGCACCACAATTCCTAAAACCCTACATGTAGGATTTTGGGGAAGGGGAGGGTATTAACACACTGCCTTAGGGAAGTTCCAGATCCTCTGTTTTGACCAGCTGGCCTCAAGCTGACATCAACAAATGGGCACTCAGTCATTTGCACATATTCTTGCAAGATATTGCTAAGCAAATGCCTAAATGCCCAAGGTAAAATAATCTGCTTTGCATTCTTAATCTCTACTCTACTTAAAACAGCCCTTGGCAGTAAACCAAACAGATTTTGGCCATCACTAATAACAACCGTCATCAGATCTTTGGAGTTTACTCAGAGGTGCCACTTTGTGCTAAAATGGGATGACTCGTGGTTTTTTCAGGCACAGGGTAAGCCCCTGCAGCTCATCCCATGTCGAGTACCTCTTCCACGCCAGGAAGGATGCTCTCTAAACCAGCTGGAGTGCACGGGTTGTAGTCCGACCAAAATCCCTACCAAAATCTCTTCTCTTCTCTTCTCTTCTCTTCTCTTCTCTTCTCTTCTCTTC